>NC_033801.1:629157-690217 GCF_001876935.1 Asparagus officinalis | reverse complement strand
TGCCCTGCGGAGATGATGACGACGGAGGAGGAGGAGCTATCTGCAGGGGAAGAGGAAGAGGAGGAGCTGGAGAAGGCTCCGGAGATCGATTACGTGTTCAAGATCGTGGTGGTCGGGGATTCCGCCGTGGGGAAAACTCAGGTGCTCGGGAGGTTCACCAGAGACGAGTTCTGTTTCGATTCCAAGTCCACCATTGGAGTCGAGTTTCAGACTCGGACGATTACCATCAACCGCAAGAGGATCAAGGCTCAGATTTGGGATACCGCTGGACAAGAAAGGTACGCACCCGTTATAATATATTAAGCATATATTAGATTTTTCTTCCTATGAAGATCATGCGTCACTCAAATTACAGCAAAAATACAGCAACACGAGTGATCAGCCTCAAATCTAATCCAAGAAGGAAAAAATTAAATCATACACCCATTAAGTTGAACCGCGAATTAAAGCCCATGAACCGGAGGAGCTGAGCTAATTTAGTTGGTCCCGAATTGACTCAAAACGATTAACTCTATTTAATTGAGTCGGTAGTTTAAGCATATTTAACCGTATATCCATCCGTCTGTCTTTCTTTTTATTAATGTGGGTCTAAATCTGATCTCATGCCTTCTAGTGTTTAATGAGACCATTTCCAACTGTGGGTCGACAACGCGGTATCTGTTTTCACCCTAAAATATCCTATAACATCCGTTCAATATATAGAAGAGACCCACAAATTAAACAGACCCCCTGCCTTGCACGGCACTTACCAAGGTTAATTTCCCGCGTGGGCTCCAAAAATCTCCTGTTCATTTGAAGGCCGCCCCCACAACCCACAAAAAAAAAAAAAAATAGAAGGAAGATAACCTCCCATTCATTAATTGTAAATGGCCCAACAAGTGAAAGAAGAAAATAGCTAGCTCTCTTTATCGTAAAGGTTTGTGATCAGTACGTGGAAAACTTTTCTGCATCGATCCAGCTTTGTTAATGACCGTGTCTTTTGCTAAAGTGACAGCTACTTTAATTTACTTTCTTTTACCGCCTCAAAGTTCCATTTTTTAGTGCTTGTCATTGTTGGTTGATTGTTTCACCAACAACAAACGTCCAAAATCATATACTCTATAGGATACCTATGATGAAGACACTTTTGTCCATTCACTGGGGGAGAAAATAAAAAATAATAAAAAAAATGGAAACCTGTGAAGTGGATAGTCTTATTATCTGAAACAAGCCCATTAGATCAATAGACTGAACCATGTAAAGGATGCAAAATCATATCTTCATTAATTATTCGAAATGTCAATTATGAGAGGAAACATGCATCTTCAAAATTTTAACAGAGAGCCCCATGTAAAGGATATGCAAAAGTTGTTTTAATTTAATGCCGATTTCCCCGCTAACTACCCCTAGCTACTACTGGGGGACCGATGGAGACCTTTAACAGATATTATTGCTATCAATATGTAGCTAGCTAGTCATCCACAGCTTAATTAACTCATCGACTTTACTATAATTTCTAAGCACAGCACCATCTTACATTTTCATTTGTCACTGAAGTTATAAAGTAATTAACCATCCAAATATAATATACGTCGAAGTCCCACCTACGTACGTACGAAGTTGCTTAGGACTGCGTATCTGTCTTCTTTCATCACCGCATAAATTATTATGTGTGTGTGTCCAACATAGTCCAAATCAACAACGTTTCCATTGCACAATTTCGACGTACATATATCCAACTCTCCTCGATCGTCTGCATCAACAACGCCTTTGAAATCTAGATGCGTGGATAAGATCAGCCTTATAACTTCATCTATGACGCTGCATTTGGTATCAAACAAAACTGTCCATGTCACGATGTGGGAAAAGATAAACGAAGAAAGAAAGAAATTAAAAAGAGAAAACAAAGACGAGCTCAACAGACTGAAGAATAACCCAAAAAAAAAAAAAACGTTTTCATGTTGAAATGCGTGGTTCGGAAATTTTTTAAGGTGAATCTAGGAAAGCTCTTCTGTCTCACCTCTACATGCGTGTTCAAAAGTTGAAACACCACGCCGGGACGATAAAGAAGATGTTATAGCCATATGCGTAGTTACTTTTCTTTTTTGATTCAATTTATTTATATGTTTTGGATAAGGGGGATTTTTTTAAAAAAAACTGATTTTGCTAAATAATTAGCAAAATAGACTATTTTGCTAATTATTTAACAAAATAGACATCTTTTTGGCCTGTTGACCAAAAAGATATCGATTTTAAAAAACAGACTGCTGAAAACATACGGGACTACTAGTAGTCCCGTATGTTTTTTGTAAGCACTAATCCTCGATTAGTACACTGAAAACATACGGGACTACTAGTCCTGTATGTTTTCAGCAGCCTGTTTTTTAAAACCGACATCTTTTTGGCTTGTTGGCAAAAAAGATGTCTATTTTGCTAAATAATTAGCAAAATAGTCTATTTTGCTAATTAATTAGCAAAATAGTCTATTTTGCTAATTATTTAACAAAAACGGCCTTTTTTAAAAAAATCCCCTTTGGATAACATTTACAGCACTAATTTCAACCAACATCTGAGCTAGGGAAGCGGTTGTTATTAATTTCAAGATTTGTTAATTTCGGTGGTATTACATAGAACATACACATGTGTCTACCTACTGTTGATGTGTGTGTAGACTCTCATAAAGGCGATGTGCTTCTAAATAGGGTTGAACAATGTTTTCATGCAGGCTCATTCTATATATAGAACATATATAAAAAGCAAGATCTTTCTAATAAACCATCCGAGTGGATACCTTTACTGCAAATACATCAGGATGCATTTATAATCTCATCTCGAGTGAATTCATTTCGGTACCGTTTGGCAAAGGGTTAAGTGAGGGGTTAAGGAGACTTAACCCCTTCTTAACCTGTCAAACACAACAAATTTATATAAGGGTTAAAGTGAGTTAACCCTCCATAATTTGCCAAATATAAAAAATATAAAAGGGTTAAGTTAACCCCTCTAGAGGGGTTAAAATGAGTTAACCCCTCAAAATGAGGGGTTTACTAATACTCCTATTTAGATGGAATAAGAGTTAACCCTTCTAATTGTAAAGAAAATAGTTAAAATCATTGTTATTCCCAAACACTAAAACTGATCATAAGGGTTAAAATAAAACTTATTTAACGGATTAATAATTTAGTCATTCGGATTATCAAATGGGCTAAGTACATTAATCCTTCTCTTTAACCCCTCTTCAAATGGGCTAAGTACATTCGATGTTAATAAGATTTTAGCTGCCCCACAAAATTGCGAGCTCGGTCAATCGTTTTCTTTGCATGTATTCATGTAATAACTTGTATATCTATTAAATAGTTCTAAATTTAAAGCCTTCACGATGTGGAAAAAGCCTTGTTGTATTTATCCGTCACGGTTAATTACATGTTCCTCTTCCCCCCCTTCGCATTCTAACAAGTTCGGGTGCCGGATGCAGGTATCGGGCGGTCACCAGCGCTTACTACAGAGGTGCTCTGGGGGCAATGTTGGTCTACGACGTTACAAAGAGGCAAACGTTCGATCACGTCGCGAGGTGGCTCGAGGAGTTGCGAGCCCACGCCGACAACTCCTTGGTCATCATGCTGATCGGGAACAAGGCCGACCTCACCGGTCAAAGGGCCGTCTCTAAGGAGGACGCGGTGGAGTTCGCGGAGGAACAGGGGCTGTTCTTTTCAGAGACATCAGCGCTAACCGGAGACAACGTGGAGACCGCGTTCTTAATGCTTATAGAGGAAATCCACGGGGCGATCTCCAAGAAGGCCCTGGAGTGCGACGAGGGGAGGTCGAAGGATGATCACAGCGACGTGTTGATGCTACAAGGAACCAAGCTGGCGGTTTTATCGGAGGGATCCATGATGGAGACTAGCGCCATGAGAAAGGGGTCTCCATGCGCTTGTTCGTAACGTCGGCTCCGAGCTCGATCGGAGCGTACTGTACTTATTTGGTTCGAGGCTTTGGCGTGTTTCTATTGAGTTTAAAGGTTTGAAAGAATGTATTAATTTCTACCAAAAAAAGAGAGAGAGAGAGAGAGAAATGTGTTTCCTTCAGCACAAGTATATTTGAGAATTTATGCGTTTAAAATGCCTACATCAACCTCCACATGCAATCATTAACATTGGACAAATTTTCAAAACCAACATATTTGAAAATTTAATCCCAAAAAACAATCCCTTTCAAACTTAATTGCGAAAACCGACCTGGTTTCAGCCTTGGCACTGAAACCAGGTCGGTTTTTGTGAAAAAACTTTGGAAGCTTCACGGGAGTTGAACTCCCGTGAAGTTGAACTCCCGTAAAGTTTCGCAGTTCAAAAAAAAATTGAACTACGAAACTTCACGGGAGTTCAACTCCCGTGAAGTTTAGCAGTTTTACTAAACTTCACGGGAGTTCAACTCCCGTGAAGTTTCGTATAAATTTTTTTAAAAACCGACCTGATTTCAGCTCCAGGACTGAAACCAAGTCGGTTTTTGAAATTTTTTACAAAAGCGGTCGTTTTTTGAAAATAAATAGTGAAAAGCGGTTGGTTTTGAAAATTTGTCCCGGAAACATTTAATACGAGATCGAAACTTGACTTCGATCTACTAAGAGCATCTCCAACAGCTTCCCCAAAATTTTCTCCAAAATGGAGAAACAAAAGTCATATTCTCCAAATTATTTTTGCTCCAACTCCAACAGCTTCCCCATTTTGAAAAATCGCATTTATTACAATAATAAAGCTCTCCCCAAAAATTTGGAGAATGCTGCAGATTTGGGGAAGGCTCCCTATTTTTTCTCATCCTTCCCTATTTTGGGGAATGAGATGGGGAATCTGTTGAATAAAAAAAAAGCTCTATATTCTCCAAATTTGAGTATTTCAAGAAGATGGGGAAGCTGTTGGAGATGCTCTAAGCATCAATCGCAACCAGTAACAGAAAACACCAGAAATCAAGAAAGAAAGAGAATCCAGTGCTCATTTTGGAGTTCAAAGAGAACGGTAGAATAGTACTCACGTTCGGTTGCTCCCACATCAAAACGGAGACTGATCAGATCCATGCTTGAGGGGTGGGGAGAGAGACCGGCGGTACTTGGACTCCTTGATTGGATCGGACTTCGAAGGTAGGAGCATAACTGGACTGGGCCGTTGAAGTGTGCTTAAAACTGAAGGCAGGCCCAGGCCACTGATCTCTTGGACCCCGAGCGTAATTTTTTCCTGCTTCAAAAGCCCATTAACCTATCGGACTCTATCCGGGAAACAATAGTTTTAGGGGTTCTATTATTGGGTAGCCCAAAGCTTTAAAATTGTTTATTTTTTAGACCATCCACTTGGAAAATGATTCCTGAACCCAAAATACTTAATGCTGAATTGCTTTTAAGTGTTAGTTATTGCTATACCAAATATAACAATTTAGACCTAAACAAAACGGTCAATAACTCGAATGTTGTAGCTTGGACTCAAATATACGAAACCACCAAGGATTGTAGTGGTTTTTCAGGGAATTACCATGACTTTTCAGTTTTCATGAAACTACAATAATAATGTGCACCTTAACAAATTGTTATCAAGTGATACTTTCATTCATATTCTGCTAAATAATATGTAAATCTCCAAAATATGCTCATAATGAAACCCACCTATCTTTTATTATATTTTCTCATCCTATCAAGCACATTTCTTCTGCTGAGGTTATTAATATGTGAGCATATAGTTTCATATTGGATAGAATAAAAACGACTAATGAATTTAATATAAGAGTTGGGGCCAATACCTGATAATTAGAGCTTTTGGGTTAAAATCGGTTTCTAATCCCTGTTTAATGTCCATCAACTCTAGGATGAGCATGATTCTTCCCCAAACAAAATGATATCGGAGCTACGTTATGGCACAAGAAAAAAAAGAAAGTGAGGATCAACGTGAAGGTCAAAGTAAGCAGAAGATTAAAGTAAGTGGAAGGTAAAACTATACTCATAAATTGATGGCGCGGAGATGTTAAAGTTATTAGTATGCGGGTATAGTCTTACATTGAATATGATAAAAAAAAAATGATATGTTTAAAATAAAACTTGGAGCTAATATCAATAATTATAGCTTTTCGGTTACAGTTGATCCCTAGTCCCTGCTCAAAGCAGCTTCCCTCAAAAAATTGATCTACTCCCTTAATTTTTTGTATAAGTTAGTCAATGTGGGTGTTTATGCGATTTCAATGGGAATGGAATTATGATTTGGTGGCACTTTGTTTAGGGCGCACATTATAATGGTGGGTTTATAAAAACTGAAAATTCCGGATTTTGATGGTTTAGGTACAAATCTCAAAAAAAAATTTCCTATTTTACTTCTCTCTGTTTAATAAAGAAGATGATTGTTGCTGCTGCTGCTTCCATTAATATAATAGCAGTAAAGCCCAGCGTTCTCTCTTCTTCTTTGTTCTCTTCAGACCTCAATCTCTTTCCTTCTTCTTCTTCCTCTTCCTCCGTTGGGTTCAGATCCTTCTCTCACCCTGCTGCTCCCTCTTCCCTCCAAGTTAGATGTGCGGCCACCAAACAAGTCAAATCACCAGGTGTTTCTTTTTATTTTATTTTATGTTATGTAAACATATATTTAGCAAATCTGGTAATGGGTTTTGCTCACCTTGCTGTTTTATGCATTTGTTTATTGTTTATTTATTTTTTTTGAGGGATTTATTGCAGCTGATGAGGACTGGAAGACGAAGCGCGCTGTTCTGCTTGAAAAGAGGGTAATAATTTTTTTTAAAAATTTCTTTTAAATTTTTTTCGCTTCCACTTCTCTTCCTTGAAATTCTAATGTCTGCGTTGCTCTTCAGTGACTTGATTTTGATTTGTTTTGCTTCTTGCTCACTTCGTATATCAGGACCAGCTACTAGTTATGAGTAGATTAATATCTAAATGTAGTAAATATATATGTTGTTTTGAAAACCGAGATGGTCAGCGATCAAAGTCACTCATTACCTTAATAGTTGTTTTGAAACTGTTCTACTTTCTCTCACTAAATTGCATTGTTCAAAGTAGTTCAAGTATGTACGCTGTGTTCAGTGGCATTAATCTTCTGAATTAGACCTCACCCTGTGAATTATTTGCAGGTCCGGAGCGTAGATGTAAAAGAAGCTTTACGGCTTCAGAAGGAAAACAATTTTGTTATTCTGGATGTTCGTCCTGTAGCTGAGTACCAGGAGGTTTTCTTCTATGCTTTGCAGAGTAGCTAATCGTTATTTCATTCGGAACTTTTGATGCGTTGACATTTTGACATCGGCTCCACCATAATGTTAGGAGAGCAAAGCTAATACTAAGAGAATGATGTGAAGCCTAGATGTCGATACTTCACTCACTGTTAAGAGAACAGAGGCATATATGCACATATCGCTTTGCTTAACATTAATCCCCTTCTCTTTCGGATGAGTTTGAACTTTTAAGAAGATGAAAAAAAAAATAACTTGCTATTTCTAAGGAATATACCTTTTCGCCGTTTGACTCGAGCTCATTATCAATATCTAATAGCATAAGTTGTTTCGTCGTACATGCCTTTAGATGCCTTTAGATGTAGGCTAGTTTTTCCATCCAAACTTGAAACCTTGATGCTGGCTTTTGAGAGATCAATAAAAGAAGTAAAACCATATTAATTCCTGGATAATGTGATACAATGAAACTGTGTTGTCGTCTATAACATCTTACACCTGCTCGCCAAGCATTCCCTTGAACTTGGATAGTTTTCATAAATCAACCTATTAATAAGCACGTTCCGGTGTCACTTACTGAACCTCTTCATTTAGTTTTAATTAATGGGGTTCCAGGCATCATGACTGTTGACTTTTTGATCATTCCTATAGCTGTCAGTAAAACTTTTGCAGGCGCATCCTCCTGGTGCTATCAATGTACAAATTTACAGGCTGATCAAGGAATGGACAGCATGGGATATTGCTCGCCGTGCGGCATTTGCATTCTTTGGCATATTCTCTGGCACAGAAGAGAATCCTGAGTTCGTACAAAGTAAGCTACTCAAACCTGTAAAGAGAACAATTTTACGTTAAGTATTATCATTTTTTTTAACCACAGGCCTCAAATTACAAGTGGACTTCTTACAGGTGTGGAGTCAAAACTAGATAAAGATGCCAAAATAATTGTCGCATGTTCCACGGGTGGAACGATGAAACCTACACAAAATCTCCCAGAAGGCCAACAATCCAGGTAGTCTTTTATTTGAGAAAGTAAGGGCGGTTCTGGTCCATTGTATTATTAACGGTGTACCAAAGGGATATCATACCTCTGTATCTCAGCGTGCAAACTTCCATAGACATATGGATAATTGGTTACATAAGTCATCGAAGATTAAACTGTTGATTTCGACTTTCTTAAGTCAGTCATTGACACTTTCTGCGCGCCCCTTGAAATATTTGTTATGGCATGCAAACCTCTGATGGTTTGCAGGCGCATCCTCCTGAATCACTTTGTATATAATTTCTATATGGGCATGGTTTCTTCTGATTATCTTTTCTTATCTTTAGGACATAGAGAATTAGCATGCTGTCTTATTCCATGGGAGGATTTATTTGTGTTTATTTTGGTGGCAGGTCCCTGATAGCAGCATACGTACTGGTATTAAATGGGTACAAGAATGTATTCCATCTCGAAGGAGGGCTCTACTCCTGGTTCAAAGAAGGGCTCCCTGCTGTCGGTGAAGATGAATGAAACTTCAAGAACTCGGCCGACTTCTTATAATGTTGAGTCTTTTATTTTGTTCCTGAGCTCGTTAAGGTTCTCGGTTGAGTAATTATGTACATTGTACAGCTGTACGCGTGAGAGATCTGATTCCTTCTTTCTGAATTGGCCTCCTACATCAAAACCAAATGTGGTAATCGTTTCTTGCAATAATTTCCGTATGCCTTTAGTGGATGTATACATGAACGAAGATGTTTGCCAGACTATCCGATGCATGAATAGGTCGACAAAAATCTGACGACAACCGTGGTTGCAATATATCTGCAAAGGCGAAAATCGAATAATGCATCTTGGCAACTTTTAGTTGGCGTAACCAGGATTCAAACTTGGGCAAGAATTAGCCGCCTTTGAGTGCGTGTCATGCCCCCCCCCCCTAAACGCTTTGCCACCACTATGAACGGACTTAGCGCAGCAACAAACAAAAACCAATTCAGGCCATTAGTCTTAGTCTGTCAAATAACTGGATCAAATAATTTAAACTGATTTTGTGTTGCGATAAGTCTGCGTGAGTCACTCCCAAACGTTAACAAAGCCAGCTTTGATCTTCCTGAATAAATATTGATGTTAGTTTGAAGATAAAATTATAAAAGTTTTTTCCCCTCTCATGAAAACCATCTTTAAAATTAGGTTGAACCGATTGAAGCTGCATTTGAAGCCTTTTATTTTTATTTAAAACGTAATCTTATGAATGACTTTAGCTCCCAACCAATCACTTTTTATCAGAAATGTCAACTAATACGCAAACTATTGTCAATGATTACGCGGGCCTAACATGTGTTTGCCAACTACACACATAACTAGCGAGGATAGTTTAATTAAAAAGGTATTAAATGACCAAAGTTTGACAAAAAATTTGTTGATCCAGAGTAAAACCCGTTAATATTGTAGTTTACGTATAAAAAAAAACTTCAGAGCTAATTTTTAAAGATTCGGTCTTTTTAAAATATGATATTTATATAATAAAAAGATCCCAAATTTAATTGAGCACTGGGGCCACTTTCGACGGCAAAAATTGGTCAGACTTAATTGTTGAGCGTGTAAATAAAGAGAATTTCTACGCTACCCATTACTTGTACCCAATCCTTTATTTCTCGACTACCTTCAATCGCCAATCATCACACTCTCTCTCGTCTCCTCAAAATCAAGCTCCCTCAGACCTCTCATTTCTATTCAATGCACTTCCAGTTCCATGATCACTACGAGCTCAGATTCAATCCCATCTCCCTTCTGTGCGAACTTTGCAACGCTGAGGTTGCGCTTAAGGTGCTCGATGAAATGCCCGAGTGGAGAGTGGAGCGAAAATCTACGGTCTTGATTGATGAGAAAAGTCAAGAGATGAAGCTAAAAATTTGCAGTTTGGATTATGGATGATATGGAGGCGAATTGGGTTTCTGCGAACAAAGCCCTTTTTCAAAACGGGAATGAAGACATTATCTTGATGCTTAAATCTTGGTCGTTATTCAGTTTTTAGATCTTGATATGGGGGCAACTTGGTTTTTTTCCCCTCTTTTTTCTTTTCTTTCTTTTTTTTTTTTGAGAAAAACCCCATTCGAGAATGAAAGATGCTAGTGTATTGCAGTGGAAAGTCAGACAAGTTGTTGAATTTCTTAGGATTATTGAGGTTTAAATACTGGGAAATTTGGGTTCAAATTGGATACCCCATTTCTTCCCAAATAAGCTCAAGGTTAACCTCAAGGAGGTACGAAGTTTTCACGCCTTGAATATTGTAAGTATGCTGCATTTGTCTGCATCAGTTATCAGTCACACCTTATGATGGAACGCTTCTGTTTATGTGCAGAGAGAGTCATCTTCTTCATCTATAATCTTATCGGAATCTCAGCGAACAACCAAACAAAGGGTTGTCATCAACCTATACTTGTAAGCACTCATAGCCCTATATTTTCAATGTGACCTTACAATTGTCCTTATGGGTTTTATCAATGTTTTACATCAGTTTTAACAAGTTCTCCTGCAATATCTAATTTACATCGTTTTGTCCTTGTGTAAACCGAATTCTTAATTTAAGCAAATCAAACTAAACTTAATTTTTGATTATCATAATACCAAGATCTAGAACAATATGATTTTCACGAAGAATAATTTAATTACGAGAGCGTACCTTGACCCATGATTGCAGGAAGAACAACGTTGAAGACCTGAGTTTTCTCTCTCTTAGCCCTCTTGAATTTTTCCGAATTATTTTCTTGATGGAGAGAAAAATTTTCACGTTATGGGTAGAGAGAGGACTAAGCCTTAAATAGAACAATTATCCCACGTTCCATAAACATGAGCGGTTATTTGACAATCTTATCTCCAATTAAACTAACCAATAGGAATTTAGTTCTTAATATTATTAAACCATGATTATCCTTTAACTAAACAAAACGTGGTTTAAAAACTGTTACCACTAAAAATGTGATTTTGAAAAAACGTGTCTACAAGAGTAACTTTAAAAAGTGATTAAAGTTAAAACGTGGATACGTGAGTCACAAAATCTAACATTCTCCCACTTGGCCCATGTATCATAATTTGACTTTATGGTTTAATAATACAACATCATATGCATAGTATAAGCTAATTTCATTATTATATTGATCAAATCATCAATCATCATTAAATATAAAACTAATAAGGATCATGGTGATCATACACAGTTAAATCGACATAGTCCCTTTCATGTATCACAATATTAGTTTTAAACTTAACATGACCTGTAATGAGATTTATCATAATGGCCCAACGATAATGTCCTTGTCAAAGACATACCCTATTAATATTCACAAAGTTATTCATGTATATACTAACAATAATAAACAAGATGCATTAATATATCAGAAACAATATTTAGATGAGCTCAAAGTATCAAATATATAAAGAGCATGAACTTTACATAAAAATTAGTAATTCAATAATGCCCATTCTTTCAACATGTTCAGTAAATGTCTTTGGTGGCAATCTTTTTATTAAACGGATCCACAACTATGAGATTTGTGCTAATATGCTCAATTGACACTATTTGTTTCTGAACTTCTTCTTTAACGGCAAAGTATTTTAATTCCATATGTTTAGCATCCTTCGAATACTTATCGTTTTTAGAAAAGAAAACTCTTGTAGCATTATCACAATAAATTTTCAGCGGCTTGACAATACCGTCAATAACTCCCAAGGCCTGAAATGAAATTTCACAGCCATAATCCATGAACAGTGACCTCAAAGCATGCCACGAACTCAACCTCCATAGTCGATGCAATAATGACAGACTGCTTCGCACTTTTTCACGAGATCGCTCCTCCAGCTAGAAGAAACAGATAGCTAAATGTGGATTTTCTTGTATCCAAACATCCTGTAAAATCTGAATCTGAATATCCAATCACTTCAAGGTGATCAAATCTCCTATAAATGAGCATATGATCCTATAGCTATAAGTGAGCATATGATCCTTTGTTCCTTGCAAGTATCTCAATACTTTCTTTGCAGCTTTCTAATGATCCAATCCTGGGTTACTTTGATATCTACCCAGCATTCCAACAGCAAAACTAATATCTGGCCTTGTACAGACCTGAGCATACATCAAGCTCCCAACGATAGATGCATAAGGAATTTGTTCCATTTGTTTGTGTTCCAATTCATTCTTTGAACATTACATAAGACTGAATTTGTCCCTTTTCTGAATTAGAACAGATGCAGAGCATTTATCCATCTTGAACCTCTCTAGAACTTTATTAATATATGATTTTTGAGACAACCCTAACAATCATTGTGATTTGTCACAGAATATTTTAATTCTAATCACATAGGATGCCTCACCCATATCTTTTATTTCGAAGTTCTTAGAGAGAAATTTCTTGGTCTCGTGTAACAAACCAAGATCATTAGCAACAAGCAAGATATCATCAACATACAGAATAAGAAATATAAACTTGCTCCCACTGATCTTTAGATATATACACATCAACATACAGAATAAGAAATATAAACTTGCTCCCACTGATCTTTAGATATATACATCGATCAACGATGTTTTCTTTAAATCCAAAAGATGTGATAGTATCATTAAACTTAAGATACCATTATCGGGAAGCTTGTTTGAGTCCGTATATTGATCTCTTAAGTTTACACACCATGTGTTCCTTTCTTTCAACTGAAAAACCCTCAAGTTGGTCCATGTAAACTTCTTCATCTAAATTTTTAATTTAAAAAAGTAATTTTCACATCCATTTGATATAGCTCTAAATCATAATGAGCCACCATAGTCATAATAATTCTAAATGAATTCTTTTTTGAAACATGAGCGAATGTTTCTTTATAGTCAACACTATCATTCTGAGTAAAACATTTGGTAACGAGTCTAGCCTTGTATCGTTCAATATTGCCATTTGAGTCGTGTTTGGTCTTAAAGACCCATTTACATCCAACTCTTTTATAACCTTTAGGCAATTCTACAAGATCTCAAACTTCATTATGCTCTATTGATTTCAACTCATCTTTCTTGGCATCAAACCATTTATCAGAATTATGACTTTTTATGACCTGTGAAAATGAAACCGGATCTTCATCAATTCCAAAGTCATGTTCTGACTCTTGTAGATAAACCACATAATCATTAGAAATAGCAGATTTTTTGTCTTTGAGACCTTCTTAGTGCTACTTCTTCATGGGGTATATCTATTGTAGGTTCATTGGTAACAACGTCTTCATGGAGTGTTTGATCATTTATTTGTTGTTCTTGCAAGTCGTTAAATTGTTCAACAACTGTAGGAACAACAACTTGAGAAGAAATTAAAGGTAAATGAACGTTCATTCTAACTTTTTGGATTTCCACTTTACGTGGTTCTATACTCCCACTAATGTCACCATTTTCAATGAACCTGACGTTTCCAGTTTTAACAATTCTCGTACTATGGCTAGGACAATAAAATCTATACTCTTTAGATTTTTTTGGATAACCAATTAAAAAACCACTGGTTATTCTTGAGTCCAGTTTCTTTTCATGTGGATTATAAATTCGTATTTCCGTAGGACAAGCCCAAACATAAAGGTGTCTCAAACTGGGTTTTCTTCATGTCCATAGTTCAAAAGGAGTCTTTGGAACTGCCTTATTAGGAACCCTGCTTAACAAATACATTACGGTTTTTAAAGCATACATCCACAATGACAAGGGTAAAGAGGAATAACTCAACATACTCCTAACCATGTCCATTAGTGTACGATTACGCCTTTCTGCAATACCATTTTGTTGCGGTATACCTGACATCGTGTACTGAACACATATGCCACGTTTTACAAGAAATTTAGCAATGGACCAGGTCATTGTCCTGTTTCGTTATGTTTTCCATAAAATTCACCACTCTTGTCAGATCTAATGATTTTTACCTTTTTGTCTAATTATCTTTCAACCTCATTAATAAACACCTCTAGGGCATCTATCGATTGAGATTTTTCATGCAACAAATAGACATATCCATAACGTGAAAATCGTCAATAAAGGTGATAAAATATTTTTCTTTATTAAAGGATGGAACATCGAAAGGTCCACATATATCAGTGTGTATAATTTTAATGAGCTGTGTGCTTCTTATGGCGGCTTTCTTAATTGTATGATTTATATGTTTTCCTTTAATACAATCCACACAAATATCAAGATCAGTAAAATCCAAATTATGAAGGATTTCATTCTTTGCCAATCTTTGTATTCTTTCTTTAGAAATATGTCCCAAACGTTTATGCCACAAATAAGCTGAACTTTCATCCACTAAACTTCGTTTAGTTCCAACATTATGATGCAATGTTACAGAGTTTCAGCAAAAAGATTATCAAGCTTTAATTTGTATAAACCATCAAGAAGAACACCAGAACCAATAAGATGACTATGTTTAAACAAACTGAAACATTTATTCCCAAATTTAAAAGAGTAACCAGCGGTATCAAGTTTAGATAAAGAAACTAACGAGAAACAGTAAGAACATAAAGGGTTTGCAAAAGATCTAAATGATGTCCAGTATCTAAAATCAAGCGATAGGTTCCAACGGCCTCAACTAGAGCTTTGACTCGATTTCCCATGAAGATGAAATTTTCATTTGGACTTATGGCTTGGGTCGTAAGGAATCCCTGCATCGTACTTGAAACATGAGTGGTAGAACCAGAATCAATCCACCAAGTATTATAAGGAACTTCTATCAAGTTTGATTCGAAACATACAAAAAAGTAAGAGGTTTAACTTTCTTTTCGAACCATGCCTTACATTTCAGGCAATCTTTCTGATAGTGTCCAAGCTTTTTGCAGAAATGACACTTATCATTCTTACGTTCCTTCTTGTGGATTTGGACAGGTGACCCATTAACCTTTAGTGGTCCTTGCTTGCTATTTCCATTCTTCTTTCCTAGTTTCTTTCCAGCTCCTTGACGACCCATGAGATTAATTGAGTGAATTCCTTGTTTCTTAAGCCTTGCTTCCTCTTGAATGAGCATAATTTGCAATTCAGTCACATTCCACTTATCTTTTATAGTGTTATAGTTTATTTGGAATGGACTAAACTCAGAGGGCAAGAAGTTTATGATAAACTACACAAGAAAACTTTCCCTCACTTCCATTCCCATAGAACCATCGAACTTCATGGTGGTCAACGTACCCATTAATGTCATTGCAATTGACTTATCAGCAGAGTCAGATTGCGAGAGATCTTCCACAAACTTCATGAATTCCTTTGCATTATCAGTTTTAGGAATTGGACTTAATGTTGTTTGCTATCGTCAGCCGCATGAACATTAAGCTAAGTCTATTTTATTTTTCCCAAGCCTTATGGAAAAATCTTTCTCCAGCACTACTAGAATCAGTAATAGCAGCGGGCTTGTCATACAGGAGTGCTGAATCAAGATCCAGAACACCTAGGTGAAACTGAACTTGTTCACACCATTCATGAAAATTAAGCCCATTGAACTTTACAATAGACGAGGCTTGCGAATGAAGAGAAATAGGTGCTGCAAATATATAAAATACTGACATATTAATGTTTTGAGTCATAAGCTTAAACTTGAACACACAACACATATTCAGATAACATTCAAATTAAACAATAAACGTACATTGAAGTTCTCCTTTGGGTGATCCATCAATGTACAACAATGAACATAATTGATGCTTAGTTTTTATTTCATATAGTTGGCAATTATATACTCCAATTAGACTTGCTTGCTATCTTTGGATATTCTAAACATATCTAATCAGATATATTAATTAATCACAGTCATGTTTATAGATTATAGAATTTACCAATCAACCTTTGGGTGATTCTAAATATTTTATAATCAATAAACCTCAATTTACTCATGACAATATATATACGATCATGTCATTTCATTAGTAGCATCACTTAATCATGAGTAATTAAAAAATTATATTATTACAATTTGATAAGTATAGAACTTCAAGGTATGACCACTTTGGTGACTAACAAACCATCCATGAGTAAATTGAATTTCAAATTGTATAATGTAATTTAGACAACAGTGTTATAATAAGCCCGCAAATAGTAATTCATGGAGACTAACAATTCATACATAACTAGTTAACAGTTATAAACCATAATAGCAGGCAACAAAAAAAAGAAAGCAAACAAAAATATTATTAGAATTCAAAAGCCCCAAGTGTCCCAAGGCCCATCAAAGACTATAAATATTCAGTGTGGCTGTAGGATTCGAACTGCAGACCTCCTGTTCATTCTCCCAAGCACCTACCACTAGACTATTTCTCCTAAATTATTTAGTTCAATCAAAATATGTATACATAATGAATGAACAGTTAGATCCGAATTTTACAGTTTCGAATTTTATAGTGATTTCACATTAATGGTTTATGTATTCAGTTTAACACGAAATTATCAAAAACATTTGATTAAAGAATTCTAAACATTCAATTAACACTAATGGAACAATTTAATCAAGACTTAATATAAAACTCAATTAATTCTTTATTCAAAAGAAAACGAGAAATAAATATCATGATGGAAAATTATAAGTTCTTTAATCAAGGCTCTGATACACATGTAAACCTAATTCTTAATTTAAGCAAATCAAACTAAACTTAATTTTGATTTGATTATCATAATACCAAGATCTAGAACAATATGATTTTCACGAAGAATAATTTAATTACGAGAGCGTACCTTGATCCATGATTGCAGGAAGAACAACGTTGAAGACCTGAGTTTTCTCTCTCTTAGCCCTCTTGAATTTTTCCGAATTCTTTTCTTGATGGAGAGAAAAATTTTCACGTTATAGGTAGAGAGAGGACCAAGCCTTAAATAGAACAATTATCCCATGTTCCATCAACATGAGCGGTTATTTGACAATCTTATCTCCAACTAAACTGACCAATAGGAATTTAGTTCTTAATATTATTAAACCGTGATTATCCTTTAACTAAACAAAACGTGGTTTAAAATTTGTTACCACTAAAAACGTGATTTTGAAAAAACGTGTCTACAAGAGTAACTTTAAAAAGTGATTAAAGTTAAAACGTGGATACGTGGGCCACAAAATCTAACACCTTGTGCATGAATGAAATCTCAAAGTGAATGTTTAAGCAATGCAAATCTCTTAAAGATCTTGACTAGGAAGTTTTCCTTTTTTTTTAAATGTTCTAACAGCGACCTGCATTTAATAGTTTGGTATATGCTTATAGTCTTGCAGACAACAATCTTGTTATGTTTTAGTCTAAACTTAAATGTTACTAAGTTGTTGTGCAAGTGTCTGAGGAATCACTTTGTCTTTTTTGGTTGACATGGATTGACTATGTGTGTGCAACAAAAACTGTACTAATTTGCCGCTTTTAGTTGAAGTCTAAAATAGCATCTTTGAATGGAAAACACTTGCGGAATCATACATTCAGACACAAGTAGTCTTGTCTGGCAATAAGGTAAATCCATAAACCGAAAATTCTTGAATGAAATTATTAATAATTTGGCCTTCATTATAGTTAAAAGCCTTTAGCATGTATTCAGCATCTTTGGTGATAAAAAGATGAATACTCAGGTTTATGTTTTGAATATATTTTAATTGTAATAGTTGTAACGGCCATTCTAGCCTACAGTTACCTATATATAGACAGATAAGTGTTTCTTGTGGAAGAAAATATACTGTGGTCAAATGTGGAAGCACCGTGATAGCTTGTGCAACATTCACCTTTGACGTGAGACTTTGTGTTGGATACATGTTGTACCCACATACTGCGTATGATACATCTGCTCCGTCATACTTTTTAAAATTTTCATGTATTGGTGTTTTGTGTTTGTCGCGGTGTGTCGATGTCTACCCAACATAGGTGATTACATAAAGTAATCTCTTAGAGAAGCCTCATTTTTCTTGTATCATCTACTTGGAACTAGAACTTTTCGTGTGAGACACTTGATATGTGGATCTAGATTTAGGAGAGGCATGATTATGTCCTCGATGAACTCTGCAAATAGGTGATACAAATGATGCTTTTTAGTTGTTTGAAAAATATGAGTGCAACATAATTTCAAAATATGAGTGCAACATAATTTCATCAAGTGCAAGTGCATTACTGGAGATTTTGTCTCGATTATTAGAGAGAAACAGTTGAATAGTTTGAGATGCTTGATTCAATAGGAATTTTCACTTCCAATGACTTCCATATCTTCTTTGGGTTGATTTATTGAAAATCTTTCCTTGAAAGACCTTATTCATACTTTTGTTGATTCATTAAAAGAATAAAAGTCTTGTAGAATATGATTCCTTAGAGATGAACCCATAATAGGCATGGTAAAGGATTGAAGTGAGATAAGGGTCGTGTACGATACAATATATGATGAATGAGGCGGAGAAAATCAAAAGTTGCCTGGTTGCATCATTGACCAAAGTCTGATAATGTAAATTTTGGCAAGTAAATGAGTCAACGAAATAAGACGAGGCACACATAATGAGGAAGATGCAGTGCTAGTGTTCTAACTTGAAGAGTCTGCATGCAAGCCCCTAAGACATTTGTAAAAAAATTCTGTACTATGACTTTTATTATGTTGCAATTAAAAAAATATACAGTCGACTAACTTCAACAAATGATTTAGATCCAGAAAATTTTGTAGTCTTTTTTTTGTCATTTTCAGTTTTGAAGTGTCCAGCATCTTAAGTTGAAGTCCTATGGCCTTAATCAGAGTTAATGTCTATATACTGATAGGAATTATTTACTTCCTTTTTTGGAAGATGCAAGCCCTTTCTCTTATACTTGATCCGGAAATAGACAAAAGAGTACATTTATTAGAAGATTATTGGAACATGAATTTAATTTTAATTCTTATTTTGAAATATACATTCCCCCTTGACTAGATGTCTTTTGAAAAATGACCAAATGGTGCAAATCTATTTAGAAGCTCTATATGAAGTGAAAAAGAATAATCGAGAGTCCATTGGTGTAGAACTTCAATGGAAATAACTTTTACCATTTCTTGACAAAATGACCATTATTTTCATTCCCATGCTGCCACTAGTCCGTTTGCTCTCTCTCTACAGCCCCTCTCTCTCTCTCTCTCTCTCTCTCACACACACACACACACACACACACACACACACACACTCACTCACTCACTCACTCACTCACTCACTCACTCACACACACACACACACACACACACACACACACTCACTCACTCACTCACTCACTCACTCACTCACTCACTCACACACTCACATACACAGAGCGTACACTTGTAATGCATTTGTTAGATATACTTTGTCTTATTAGAAAGTCAGTTGTTGTGCAGAGGTTCTGAGAAAAAAAAATTAATTACTAAGGGGTTCATGTACATAACCAGAATTAATTTTTGAGCTACGGATTCCTTCTCTATTCCTCTCTCTTATTCATTGTTTGTCAAGTGCTTCTCCGTGTCAGGCTTGCATGCCAATTGAGGGTTATCTTTGGCAATCAATATGTTTCCACAATAGTTAAGAACTCACGCAATCCTCACCCTCATTCTTTGAGCCCCTTCCAAATTAGGAATTCTCTGAACCCCCCAAAAACGAATTCGCTATCCCTTCTTCTCCATCTGTACTCCACACTTTTATTCCTCCTATCTCTTTCTAATGGATTCCACCGTGAGAAACATCCCTATAAGTTCCATCCAAGCCTTCCACTCAAGGGAGCGGAAGCTTTTTTCTCGAATGGTCATCGACCTCTGTATGGATCCTACCCGCTCCATGGAGATCATTGCTTTCTGGCTTTGGCTAGAGGAGCAGGAACAAACTGATATTATAGATCATATCAACTCGCTTAGTGACTCTAGCCTTCAGATTGTTGCATTGATTGGTCGGGACTTTGTTGATGCACTACGACTTGATACGCCTCCGGATCAGCTTGCTGTTGGCTTCCACCAGAATGCTGTTAATGGGGTGAAATATTACCTTAATAGTGTGTGCTTGAAGGCTTTCAGTGACATCCAGAGGAGGGCAGAAAAGGCAGCTAACTTGCATCGGATGGAAATGCTTGTTCGCCAGATGAGCAATACCTACCTTCAATCTGTTGATCCCAGGCAGATCATCCCTTCTTCTCCTCATGTCATGGACTCAGTGGCACAAATGAGGCCATTCTGTATCCAGCCTTACATTCCCCATGGAGAGGGCACGAGCAGAGGTACTAATGCCAGGATCCAACCTCTTGGTATATTAGATGTAGAAAGGGGGATCCAATCTGGATATCCTTTCAACCTCAGTATGCTCAAACAAAGACCTCTTATCCCTTACTTTCCTCAGATTGGTTATCAATTGCCAACCATGACTCAAAACATCAATGCTGAAATGGGGCTTAGTAGCCCGTACCTGGTTAGAGCTAACAGTCAACAGCCACCAACAGACAATATTCCTATGGAGGAGAGGACACTATTTGTTACCTTTTCTAATGGCTATCCTCTGACCAAAGAGGAACTATATACCTTCTTCATGAGGTAAAACTAAACTTTTTCTTTTTCTTTTCATTATTTGCAACTATCCGAATACATCTATGGCTAAGAACTTGGATAGCTGATTATTCAGTAAATTAGGCAAGGGCATTTTTTATGGTCTTAATTTAAAGCCTTGCAGGAACTTTACATTTTCTTGATGTTATCTAATATCAGATGGTTGAGTGAACTGAAATAGATGTACATTGGTGTATATAGCAATTCTTACTACTAAGTGGGCTTTACTTCAAAGTTTATGGATGGAACGTTGATGAAATTTTGTTGGCCAGTCTTTTGGACCTTGTGATTATCTGATTAGGCATCAATTTAAACTTAATTTGACCAACTGATGAAGTAGACATATATTGCGTGTTACAAATCCACCATTATGAGCTTTCTAAACAGTTGGATAAATAGAGTTTAATGTGGGAACCACTAGTCAAATATAGACCTTCATATTTATCCACTTGAATTTACCATCAATTAAGCCTCACTCTCTTTTGTGGAAAACTCTCTTTTGTGGAAAACTAGAGATAATATGTTGCGTAAAACCTCACTTTCTTTATTCATCCTACCAGTTCATATTAATATTAAAATTGAAATGTTTTTCAAGTTTCTTCAAGTTTATTAGTGAACATCCTATAAAAGGCCTCAATATTGGTGGTAAATATTGACGATTGAACTTTTTTATGGTCAATTGCTGTCCTTAACAAGATTGAAATTGGTGTGACCGATAGTATGTCTTCTCATCCAAAGAGTTTTACCACTGAAGGTTGCAGCACAATGTTCAAAAGAAAAGTCGACTAGAGAAGGATATTGACGATCTATGCACCTTCTTTCATATTTATAGATAATTTGCAGCTTGAGACTTGTTTCTTGAAAATTTGCTTTCGTTCAGGTATAGTCTTTTGGAGAATGCTTTTGGTTCTTGGTGAACCTATTTGGGAATGAAGAACCAAATCCATTTTCAAGCTGATAAACTGATAAGTCTTGTTGATGGATATATAGCTTGCAAGAACTGTCCAACTTCTAGGGATGAAGCAATTGTTTTCTGTTCAAATTAAGTGGCAATTTTCTTTCGTATTTTAGGCATTTAGGCTTATAGTTGTAGTGCAATATCCTCAATTCATCAACATCTCCTCACCGCTTTGCAACTCTGATAGTTTGAAGATGTGGGGCATCGAGGAATAAAATATAATTAAGGAATAGTACTGGTGTGATTTCTTTTTGTGGTTGATGAGATGTTTTCATCTTTTTTAGACATATTTTTATTTTTCTCCTGTAGTCTTATAAAGTCTTTATTGAACATTACAATTATGATGATCGGAAGGTCCTATCTCAAATAACTGAATATTTTAGGTAATTCATTAATGTGTTTCCTTTCACAGAATGTGCACTAAATTTAAAATATATAAGTGCTTGATAGTTGTTCATCATCCATCTGTTATAGTTACTGATTGTTGATGTGTGATATGCTGCTTAAAACTCACTTCTTAAAGTTCTTATATATTCTGAGAATAATTCCCTTTTTTTATAGTGTACAAATTTTGGCCATATGATGGTTATGCTAAAGTGCGTTTTTCCTGACACAGAGAATTTACATGATAGGTAATGTGATAAAAACTTACTATGAAAAGGTGTCAGTTTCGGAGATCTTTTTATTCATAGGACACTAGGTTGTTTGTTCCTACGCTTATTATGGTCATTGTCATGTCTTCTAAGTAAAGTTAGATGAATTTGTTGCATTCCTCGGAGTGGATGGAGAAGCTGTTTTGTAGAAAAGATTTGGATATGTATGATTAATTAACATCAAATTGATGGAGTATTAAAATGCTTCAGGGTAGTATTTGGGAGAAATTGTCAGACTTGATAATATCCTAATCAAGGTATGGTAGGGAAATGAGGGTTTACGGTGACCATGACTAAGATAATGGCTAACGAATGGAGGAAAATACTAGGGTAACTGTTTATATAATGCAGAGTTGTAGAACTGTCATGGAGTAAAATTCTAGTGCGAAAATTACACTCTTAGCCACAACGAGTAATGAGCAGTAACTAAGAAACAAAATTGACAGTTTTTTTAGTAACAAATTGGTGTTATCCCTGTAGCTATGATGACTTATTAGTAGTCATTGCTTAAGTCGTACTTGTGTAGGACGTGTATGCCAGCTGCTTAAACACATGATTCTATCTTAATTATGTGGGCTGTCCTTTCACAAGTCATAATTTTATGAAATGTCAATTACATTGAGTACATGTCAAGTAGGACGATAACGTATTAGTGCAGATAGCCTCAAGATAATCATGCTCCTTAAAAGTTGTTGAAAGAAATGTTCACAATATATAATGTTTTATGTGATGCTTGATTATTCAAACATATTAAACAATTAAAGTATGCTCTTGTCAAGAATTATGAGCACTTAAATAAAATCTTTTAGATGGTGGCAGGAGTAGTTCATATATGGAGTATACTGTAGTATTGTCACTATCTACTCTTTTGATCAAATGTTTATACCTCACTTGTTTTCTTAGGAATATTGGACTAGATATATCCTTAGTTTATTTTCACTTTCTATCTTCGTTAATACTTTGTGTTTGCTGCTGTAGTTGGATAGTGGTTACATACCGATGGAGTTAGTTTTAAGGTAAACTTCAAAAGGCCCTCCCTCTGCCTCTACGTTCTAAGCTTACGCTAACCACTTGACCTATCCTTTTTGAAAATTCTCTTCTTCTATATCTACTTTTTAATCCTAGAAAATAAACACAACCTTATTCTTACAATTAAAGAGCTTGATTGAGTATTGATTGTTTGGTCTTACATTTTTCCTCTCACAAAAGGAGAAAAAAAACTTGTGCTCTCTCTTTTCCGAAGTCATCAAAACATTGGGGATTTGATGACTTCAAATAAGTAGATCAAAAGCCTAAGTTAGATATAAACCCAAAGAATCAGCCATCACGTTTCCCCTTTTTCATTCAATTTGGAAGGCGTGCTCGTATGAGGAGAAATAGTGGTCTAAGATCTAAGTTTTTTCAGTAGACCACTATGAAACTCATCTTATCTTAATAAAGCCTGTATCAATTTTACAAATTTCATCATTGAATCCGAACTTCTAGACTATATAATAATTTTAGGATAGAAGTGACGCGAAATTGGAGAAATCTTAACTTACTATTGACTTGGATGACAACCCACAATTTCGCTTTCTTTATAACAGAAATTATCAGGGATGAAAAAGGAAGCATAAAATTTGTAAACAATAATTTGTGAACATATTTTTTAACAAAAAACTTATAGTTCATGAGGATTGTTGTCGAGTTTAATAAAGATGGGGCTTTCTAAAAAGGAGTTATAGATTTTGGGGTTTTCAAAATTTACACTTTATATTTAAATAGAATAGTAAATGAAGTGAGAAAAGTAGTCTCACATGTCTGTCTATTTCTCCATTCTGAACATGTAGACTCAGTCCTTCAATGTGTCTGATTGGGGGTTTAGCTTGGTGTTTCCGTAGGCAGTTATGGAAAAATATCTTTGAATGGCAATGTTTTTAATTTAGACAAAATCCTCTCTTTATGAACATGTGGATTCACAGTCCTTAAACGTGTCTGATCGGGGGCTTAGCTTGGTGTTTCCATAGGCAGTTACGGAAAAATATATTTGAATGGCAATTTTTTTAATCGAGACAAAGTCCTCTCTTTATGAAGATCTACCTTTTGATGTAGTGGAAGCCAAACTTAGACTGCAAGCTTGCTTATATACACACATAACAAAATATCTGAACTTGCACATACGCTCTACTGAACACATGCAGAGAGGGAAACATTTTAACTTCCTCTACTGTCCCAGGCATAGTTGTTTGGGAACTTTTCAGCATTGAAAAATGCGCCCGGAAAACCTCGGGGATGCTAGTGATTGTTGCCTATTAAACTTTACTAAATCAGGGATGGTAGTGAAAATGTTGTCTATAGTAACATGCAAAAAAATGCCTGGAAAAACTCTATCATGATCCACCCTTGGCAGTTCTTCAAATTTTTATATTAAAAAAACCATTAGAAACTGATTTCTAATGGTTCACATTATGCGTATATACTTCCTTAAAGTGTCATTAATATTTTTCATCGTCTTTTGCTTACATAACTTCAGATCTTTAGATGTTCTTAGCTCAAACTTTCACTTCAACTATATTTTCAACTAATACTCCCCTAGAGTACTGATGGAAATTATTATATGATTTCTTTAGGATTCTCTTTATGTGTTGTTTTAGTATCCATATGCTATTCTTGGATTCCAAATTGCCATCCCGTGTGAATTTTTCTTCTTTTCGCATTAGG
This sequence comes from Asparagus officinalis, assembly GCF_001876935.1. Taxonomy (NCBI): domain Eukaryota; kingdom Viridiplantae; phylum Streptophyta; class Magnoliopsida; order Asparagales; family Asparagaceae; genus Asparagus; species Asparagus officinalis. Next base: position 665,225 of record NC_033801.1, on the reverse strand, counting down.
TACTCTCCTAAAATCCATTAAATCTACCATGAGGTTCCCTGCTCGAATCCTGTGACATATAGCATTCCAGCAAAGATTCTGGTAGCTTCTGCTTTGGCATTTCATTTGCAAAGACTACCTTATCTTCTTATTTTATGGATTTTCTTCTTCTTATTCTATTCATGACCAGTAATGAAATGCATTAACCACAATCAGATATCAAACTTACCAGTAGAAAAGTTGTAGGAATGGGAAACAAATCAGAATGTCTAGAAAACCTCTTCATTTGCTTACCAAAATGTCTAGAAAACCTCTTCATTTGCTTACCAAACTTTTCTTCAGTAATTCCAAAAATCCGCCGATGCTGCTTTTATTTGTTTGTCCAAAAATAGGATAAAGGAGCCTTGTTTTGGCATTTATCAGTTAGAATGGAAACATAATCAGATCTGTGTGAAATTAATCCTTTGGTAATATCAAAATGAGCATTCCACTAGTTTCGTCTGATCTCTCCCAAAAGCATCCTTGTACATCAAAAAAAGTTTTCATGTTCACTCCATGGTTACAAACAAGGTAGAGACTGTATTTCCTCGTAAGCTTTTTCAGCAACATGTGAATTGAGAGTCAAATTGGAGTTCGTTCTGGCACCCTGTACATTTGCGTACTTCTTTGTGCTATCAACTGTTTATTCATGCACTTTTGGTGCTATATATAGAAATATAATTCTGATCTCCATCTGGTTGTACCTGCTCCAAGTTTGCATTCTTGTTACAATTCGAGCTACGGTAGTTGAATAAGTTTGTTTGTTTATTAACCCGAAGTTTCACACTCATTTATTTTTAAACCCACCCACTTCCAAATCATTTTTAAACCAACATACCCATACTGAATTATTTTTAAAACCAACTATAACGTCTTAAACCCTAATAGCTATAGACCCAAATATAGCTACTTGTACACCGAATATAGAATCTTAGACACGAGTATAGCAAGTGAAACTGAAACTAGGCTTAAAACAATTCATATGGGTATATTGGGTTTAAGAACGATTTTGGAAGTTGGGTGTGTTTGAAAATATATGAAGGTAAACTTTAGCTTTATAAACAGAAAATCCTTGAAAATTATTGTCATATATTACACATACACATACTTTAAAAGAATTCACATGGACAATATATTTTAGATATATTCAAAATACAAGTATTGCTCATCTAAATATGCATGTATTGATTAGAGAGTATTTATGGCAAGCTTATTTTCATAGATTACTTGCATCATAACTTTTATAACTTGAACAGGTATTATGGGGATGTGGAGATGGTGAATATACAGAAACCGAAAGAAGGCAAGCCTCCCCAATATGCTTATGTTTCGTTCCATACATTGGCAACAGTTCTTGAAGTCTTGAATGGTGCTGATAAGGTCAAGTTCATAACTAATGGGAAGCATCTTTGGGCAAGGCGCTTCATCCCTAAGAAGAATCCATGCAATGATACTCTGTGAGTTGTGGTTTATTTTAACAGTTTTAGTTCTCTTCCAATACTAGTTATGGGTATTTTTCATGTGTACGAAACCACCTCATTCTTCAGCAATCCATGAGTAGTGTTACGTGCATGCTACATTTATTTATATGAACTAATAATGTAGACAGCGGATAGGGTTAATTGAAATACCGCCTGTCCAAACTACCTACTATTTGGTTTATGCACAAAGGTTAAGTTTGACTTTTATTTTATTTTGTTCATATTTCTAATGTGACATGGTTATAAACTGTCTGGCTTATTTGTGTCAGTGAACTTGTGGTACTCTGCAATAATTGATGATGCTACTGTTTGGTGATAATCCACTGCAGTGTGCTTTGTGGAACGACGGAAAATTACCTTTACTCGTATGTATTGTGAGATAAATAAAATAGGGTTTTTACATGAAAACCATCTTAATTTTTGTTCAAATTGATACTTAGCACCTTTGGTTTTTATTTTTTATCATAACCACATTTACTTGCATACATGTTTGTAATGTTACATCTAATCTAATTTTCAGCTCAAAAAAGGTGTGAAATTCCCATTTTACCCCCAACCTAAAGCACAGGTAAAGCACGTTTTTCTTAATTAATTCTAAACTTAAGGGTTCTTTAGATATTAGTCTCCAAATCTTTCATATTTTGAAATTAGACCCTCAAATCTTACCCCTGCCTCCACACTCTCTGTTAATTTCTCTCTCATATAGCCATGAATTTCCAAACTCAAATCCCCAAACCCTACCCCAATCCCCAAACCCTAATTCCCAATTCCCAAACCCTAACCTTACCTTCCCTCAATCCTCCCTCCCTCCTGCCCTTTAATCCAAAAAACTGCTCCCTTAATCCTCCCCCAAACCCTAACCTCTCCTCCCCTTAATATTCTCTCCCTCCCGCCCTCCAATCCAAGGAAAAAAAACACTAAAACTCGAGCTAAGGAACAAAATTTCAACGATCTCGACCTCCGCATAACCCTCTACGGCAAGAATGACATCGATTTGGGGGTTAATTTCAAAATATGATAGATTTGGGGGGGTCAATATCAACATATGAAAGATTTGGCGATAATAATTGAAAAAACCCTTTTTCTATAATTAATTGGGACACACGTGCTTTGCGCGTGTTGAGTGAGGGTATTTTCAGAAGTGTAGGTCTTCTTTTAACAGAAAAATCGATTAGGTGTGAGATTGCAAAAATGTATGTCAGTAAAGGTGGTTTTAATCAAAAATAAAAAGGAAAGGTGGTAAGTATCAATTTGGACAAAATGTAAGGCTGTTTTCATGTAAAAACCCAATAAAATATGTCATGTTTTGGTAGAACTCCTGAATAGATCTGCTACGATGTTCCCGCAATGTTCATCTTGGTAAATAAACAAAATGAAGGGAATGGATCACCCATCATGCTTATCATGTCATAGAATCTCTTTCATCTTGTTTGTTATTTAAAAAACACATGTTAAACAAAAAGAAGAAGAAGAAGAAGAAGGGAAAAAAAACTGTGCATTATGAGAACTTTTCTAGCATCTAATGGTTTGTTTTGTTGTATATAAAAGAGTCATTCATTTTCGAACATTATATAGATGGGTTAGAAATCTTCAAACCACATAATTTTTTACTATGCTTCATGATGTGTATATCAAGATGAATGGTCTAGATAATTCCTTAGGGCGCTCCACCATGTAGTTTGGTAGGTGGGAACAAAGTTTAAGTTCATACTTCATAGGTCAGTTTACAGATTTAAGATTCACCCTGTATATATTTATATATATATATATATATACCTAATATATAATATAATATATATATATATATATATATATATATAAAGAAGAGAGAGAGAGAGAGAGAGAGAGAAAATCATGGGTATGCTTGCGTACGCAAGCACAAAAAGTTGTGGGCTTGGTATGAGGTGTCACATCCCTCTCCACTCATTCATGTGGACAAATTCACATGGGTAGTGAGTGGATGGGGATGTGACACATCACTACGCAACCCACAAAATTGTGGCTTGGTACGCAGCATACCCATATTTCTCATATATATAGTATATATATATCATATATATATATATATATATATATATATATATATATATATATATATATATATATACATTTCTAGTTTAATTTGAAGTAATAAGGATATGGAATATTTTTGTAATCATGAATGGCTTAACTCAGTTTACAGATTTAAGATTCACCCTGTATATATTTATATATATTCTAGTTTAATTTGAAGTAATAAGGGATACAGAATATTTTTGTAATCATGAATGGCTTAACTTGATGGAATATTTTTGTAATCATGAATGGCTTAACTTGGTGGAACTTGTATAACTATCACAATTGCTTAGTGTACGGGCAAATCCTTTTCTAAGTTTACATTTTTGGCTACGGCTGTTTGGTTTTTTATATTGGTAGTAGCTGAATTAGAAGTTGTACTCAGTGATACCCCATTGATCCTAGTAGGATTACTGGGATTTGTAGTCATGAATGTCTTAACTTTGCCATATCACTCAGTGATACCCCGTTAATTCCAGTAGGTTTACATTTTTGGCTACGCCTGTTTGGACAGTGGCTGAATTTGAAGTTGTAGTCATGAATGGCTTAACTTGGTGGGACTTGTATAACTATCACAATTGCTTACTATACGGGCAAATCCTTACCTAAGTTATATTTTTGGCTACGCCTGTTAGGTTGTTTATATTGACAGTAGCTGAATTCAAAGTTGTACTCAGTGATACCCCATTAATCCCAGTGGGATTATAATTCCAGCATATACCACTATGCATGATATGACCAATTTTTCATCTTGTCATATCGTAGTTCGTATCATTGCGTAAATTATATTTTTCTGTTTTGCAGGAATGGGATGGGGTGCTAATATGTTCAGTTGCTTACATGTCGGAAACACTGATAAGTGGATAGAATTTAGGTAGTTATTTTTGAGAGTGTTAAGCATGGCATTACTCTCTGGCATTTAATGATCAGGTATCAAACAGATTTTCAGGTCGGGTGAATGTCACTTACTGTGATGGATGGTACTTTCTTAGTCGTTTATACATGTGATTTTCTAATCATTGTATGCGAAGCCCTTCAATTTGACATATTGAAATTCCTTTTAGCTGCTTCATCCTGTCATTTTGATTTTCCATAACATCTCCGATATTTTAGTTGCATGCTTTAGAAGTAGCTTTAGTTAATATCTTTCTACATTGTTTTAAATATCCCAGACATGGTCTGATATATCACCCGATATATCCTTTTGTACGGCTTGCCACAATCGATATGGTGTCTAAATATCCTTTACCGCTTGGGCGATATATCCCTGATATGGTTGATATATCAGCCGATATATTAGCCTAGATTGCTTCTCGCAAAACAATATACCGCGTTTCCCTATTTTTGGGCAAGATATCATGATTTTTTCCATTATATCAAATGACATTTTGGCCTACAAAAATCAAAGGAAATGTTGCAATGTTGATTTGTACTTTTGTTTGTTTTACAAGGTTAATTAGTGATCCTAAACATATATTATTTACATTTTGTATGCTTAGATTTCATTGTGTAAGTTGAGATTACATTTAGTACATTACACTATATATGCAAACATCCGTTATGGCATTCTGATATTTACCACATATTCCCGATATCCACAATCCGATATGAATTCTGGCCAATCGTTATTTCCTGATATCTGATATTTAAAACATTGTCTTTCTATGATTGCTTATGATTTATCAGTTTAGTTTCTCTGGGAAGGTTCCCTTGTAACATCTGTGGTAGAAGAGTATAAATTTCTTCATCAAAGGAAATGGGAAGGCAAGAGGGAGGAAGACACTTATTTCTGTTAGAAATCTTTAGCTACTCTGCTACTTTACGGGTTCCTTAGAATGAAGTCAGCATGGTACTAATCATCTCTAGTAGAAAGACATTTGATCAGATGGTTATCTCATTCCATTTAGCCGGTTTTTTGTCAATTTTATTTTCCATAAAACTTGCTCTCATCCGTCAGAAGTATTTTCAATTTAGCCCATTATGGTTTTCTTTATATGTTTTTATCAGTTTAGCTGCATAGATGCTGTTGCACTGAAACATTTCGATTGAATACAGTGAAGATGTGTATGTTACTGATCATTTGTATTAGAAAAATGTAAATGGCATGGTTGTCTTGTTTACCCAAATTTCCATGGAAATGAAGCGCTGAAGTTGTTGGAAGAAAAGAATGAACAAAGAGATGTGCCTTGTATCGTGAAAGAGTTGATGAGATTTTTCTAATTTGGGTATTGCATAGCTTGTGCTCATCAATAAAATAGCATGCTGTGTTACTTTATAGGTTTTCCTTGCTTATGGTGATAAACAGCCTGTTAGCGATCATGTCTATTGGTAAAACTTCAAACTCGGTGGTTGTCTTGTTTGCCTAAACTTTCACTGAACTTTTGTGTATTCTATATCTTCTCTACTGTTGACAACATTGAGTGGCTGCTGGAACTAATGCAAGTGGCTATTGCCTTATTTGTTTGTGAAGAATCAAAAGTTTATTATTATTTGTCTTTTAATTTTTATAAATGTGCAGGAATTATGGAGATGCGGTGCTGCTGAACATTCAGACACTAAAAGCATGGAATAGTCATCAACATTCACATGTTTCATGACATTGACGACAATTTCATTGAATGTTGAATGTTACTGAAATGGCTAAGTTGATGTGTTGGATAATTGTAAACTTTGAACTACTAGGGCTTTCTACTATCTTGTTTCCAGCACTTATACGCATGTTAAGTTTATTTTAGACATCTTGTTTATGCTAATTATGAAGCGGTCATATACTCAACTAGAGGTCAGTTAGTATTATCCAGTGCTATTTCTTCGATCTCAACGGAAAAACCTACATTTCCAAGTGTGTAGAAATGCATGTTATACTGCTCTACTTTGCAGTACCTTGCAATACTTGCAAATTCTAGTTTAGCATCTGTTGCCATATTTTGGTGATAATTTACTGCAAGAGGGTTTTTGAAGTAGAGTAGTTGAACATCTTGACTAAATCAGCAAACTTTCTTTTACGCGCTTTTTATTAATTTGAGCAGGGTTTAAGTTTGAGCAAGCCTCTAACACTGTAAAAAGCACAATGAGAGGAAAGTTCTCTGTGCCCGTCATATTTATCCAGATAATAGTTGCAATATGTGATTAGTCGACATTATTTTCCCTTTCCAGGTTATTTACAAAAATGTTACTTTTCATATTGATATCCTGAAATTGCAGTTGATCTGTGGTTCCATTTTTGTGTAGCGGGCATGCTCAAGTTCAGATAATCATTGTGCGGAGAATTTTTTTTTAATTTACCTTTTTCTGTTTCTCTACTTTTCTTCAAAATGTTGAAAAGGTCTCCTTTCCAATGAAACTCTATTGTAAGCTTTGATTTGGGTGCTGTCAAGGTGCTGATGGTAAGCTGTATGGATGTATTTGCCTATGCATGCATGTAAATATGCAAGTCATGCTAACAGCCATTACTCAAATCATGCGCTGCATATATATGTACATGTGTTTTTTACTATAGCATATCAAATTAAGGAACATTACAAAATGAATGCAGAGATCTGAAGGGCGGGAAAAAAAAAAGAGGTTAAAAAAGGGAGGAACAATCTTCGATCAAATCAAGGCCACTTGGTGAACTCAAAAACTTTGAGGACAATATCAAATCCGGTTGGGATCTGGCATACAAATAGCAGCACGTTAAACGCATTCAGTGCGATATGCAGATTCCTGGCAGTCTCGTTTCCCTTCTGCATTGCAGGAACAAGCGCCGCTGCCAACGCCCATAATACCGTTATCCCTACATCAGTACAAGAATCATTTATATGACGATACATTCATATTATGAATTCACCAAACTAGGCTATCTTAATAACAGGATTTCGAAATGTATATAATACTGCTAAGCTTAGTGAAAGGTTTGGCAGAAACAAGAAACTTTATTAGGAAAGGATATTGAGACAGTGGTTAAAGGCTGAGACAAATAAATGCCTTCTTCACTAGATCGAATGTATCGGTTCTTTGTTATTACAAGTTAATTCAATTGATTTGTCGTGCTCGTGCATGGTTAAACTACTTCTTTTACAGCAAGTTCTTACAATCAGACCTCACATCTATTAGCTTCTACTGAATTTCTGAACAAATCGGTATTTGGTCTGGAATATCATTTTAACTTTCAAAGGCCACTACATTGTTAATTCAACATTTACAACATTAATGAACTCTATGACTGCATTCAACATGTTGTTCAACAACAAATATGAAATATGTTTCTGATATGTTGATTTCTAGTTGCAAGTGGATATGGATGTCGTGGTGGTAGTATTAGCATTCTGCTCATACCACTGCTATGAATATTGGGCAAAAAATAAGTAGAAAACTGCAGTAAATTTTCAGGATAAAGAGAGGTACCAGCTCCAGCAAACAAATGAGGCCCAGGAAAAAGCTTCCCTGTGCGCATCCATGTATTAACACCACCACCAACGGCTTCCAGCACTCCAAACCCCAACAGTATCGATCCAGCATTAAAATGTCGGTCCCTAAACGACCCTTTCAACAAAGCTTTCCTCTCCTGAAAGAGAAAAAAAAAACTAAAAATCAAACAAAAACACATTTCCTTGCAATATAACGAGTCACATAAATAAACACGCACCTCAGTGAGCTCCTAATTTTCTGTTCAGACAGGCGAGGCCGGGCTGCTGGGCCTCTTTCGCCACGTCAGTACCTGCGGGGACTGCAGCAGGAGCAGGAGGCTTGACTTGTTTCTTGAGCTGGTTGATCTCGTCCTGAATTGTTCGCACTCTGCGCCATTGCCACCCGAGATAACCTGCATACAGAGTGTACACAAACAGGCTGCCCATGACTACTGGATGGATTAGCGCGACACTTCGGCCTTCAAGAATCCCAAACTCACCAGCAGCAGCAAGAGCATCCTTTTCCATGAAAATAAAAAGTGTTAGGACAATAAAGGACATGCATGGTCCACATTTCGATTAGGATCCTGTTTCGTCCTAGGATTAATTTAACTCACAATGCACTGTGATACAATACTGGTTCAGTTTGTTATTAACAAATTTGATGCCTGTGTTACGTTCACAAAATAAACTTGCCTGCGGGGCGATGAGGGGGAGAGCGAGAGCAGTGGAGGCGGCGAGGGAGACGTTGGAGAAGATGCTGGTGGGTGTTTGCTTGAGAGAATTTGGTTGTGGCTGTGATGTTGGCCTGGGGAGTTTGGATGAGGGAGTTTTGGGGTTAGAGTGGAGGTTGAGAAGGTGGAGAGTTGTGGAGGTGGCCATTGTTGAGGAAGGGGAGATGCAGAGAGAGAGAGAGAGAAGAGGGAGAAGATGGAGAGGCAGGGCAAAGATAAGGGGAGTGTGGAGAGAGATATGGGAGCGTGTGGTTAAGGTTTTGTACCTGGAAAAAGTTTGGTCATGTGTCAATTTTGTCTTTCTACAAAGAAGGCTGGGCTTCTGTGGAATCCTGTAGGGTACAAGGGAATCAACTGTATTTTGAAAGAAGGTGTGTTTCTGTTTTGGTGCAAGTCGATTTTACAACATAGATTCCGATCAGCACAAGCTCCAATTCTAAGATCTAAAACCCTGGGTTTGAGGAAGGAAGTCGCGGATTTTTATTGGAATCGAGCTTTTCTGAGAACTCGAACTCATTTTTACACGATACAACAAAATCAAGCCCGAAAAGACTAAAATAAATACGAGTACGACATTTACGAAGAACAGTAGCGGAGATTAACAGTCCATTCATGGTGAAGGTAAGATCGTTGCAACCGTCACGAGGACCTAAGAGCCCTAATCTGCTTGATCTTCACATAAAAGGTCCGCCTGCATCAAGACTCCAATGACTCCACCTTTGCAACTCTACATAAAGTGCGCTTCTTACCGCATTCAATTTACAGAAAACCCCAAATATCAACAGAAACATTTGTGTATCAGTCCTATCCTAATACTTTTACATCCCAGTTGCACGGCAGCATGACCCAAATATGGGCGTAAAAAGGGTATCGTTGACCCAGTTTTATTAATGGAGAATGTTTCTCTGAGTCACACTCATTGAAAATCTCGTGAGATCTCAAAATCAGTTCTCAGGCTGCCGAGGGTTTTACAAACTTCATACAGATGGGAGGATTGACCTTAGCCAGAGCAAGCAAGGAAGATGGTAGGACCCAAAGCCCATCTCCACAGATCAAACCCGAGGCAACCGCTGGTATCATCAAAGCTGCTTTCTTGCTGTTAATCTTGTGCCATCCAAACACTATCAAACTCCCTACGAACATATCAATCGCAAAGCTAGCTCCAACAAGGAAAGGCACTGCCATGCACATCGGCAAAGGAATCAACCGCCCATATTTTTTTGGAATAATATCCTTCATTATATTACACGCAACAGCGAAGGCAAAAAACCCATAACAAAGCTGAAGGCAATGGCCAGGAAGCGCAGAGAATCCCTCAACTCCAAGAATCGCCATGTTTCTGTAAACCAAAGCATACGGAGCCTTGAAGGCTCCATCGGGGTTTCCCACATCAAAGGCTTTGTAAAAGAGGAAGAAAGTGAGAGGAGCAACAATGCAGCCCATGGCAGTTCCTATGGCTTGGCTAATAATCATAGCTCGAGATGAAGTTAGAGTTAAATGAGCAGTCTTGAAGTCGTGCATTAAATCAGCACCAATATAAACAACAGATTTTACCAGACCACAGACTACCAAACCAGCAACTACTCCTGAATCCTTTCCGGCCCAAGCTGCGATTATGAACAGAGCAACTTTTCCGTAGTTATAAGCCATGTTCATGTCGGTAAGACCATCACCATAAGCATTGCAGAAGCCAAGAACTGGAGCAAGGATGTAGGCGATGATAACATAATACCACTTCACCTCAGGAAACATGCGAGGAATGGCGACTAATGATATTACAGTGAAGATAGCATAACCAACGTAGGCTATCCAAAGAGGTATTGTTTCTTTCGTGAATGCTTCCGTGAGTTGAAGATCATCGAGAGATACAGTGTTGTCAGCTGCTTCTGCAAGAGAGAGGATTGTCAACTGAAATGCAATTCAAAGTTACGTGTATAATTAGTTTAACTTTGTGTTTTCCTCATTTGATTACCCCGTTTACGAGTTTTGCTTCTGAATTTGATGTGCATGTTTCTTGCAGTTATGGCGCTAATTTTGAGGAAATGGTATAAACCATCCCCTAAGATCAAAGCAATGGAGATAAAAACCTGCAATGGAAAAAAAAAATATGAGTAGAGTCGGCATGCTGTTCCTGACAAAGAAGAGGGAAGAATTTGCTAGCCACTGACCTTGTAACCTTGCAAGCTTTCCATGCTGCTCTCTGAGATGGTAGCAGGAAACCAAACGCCTTTCTCCTCTCTGATCAATGGCCACATTACTCCCCATGAAAGCACTGCTCCAAGCAAAAGCGAGATATTCACAAGATGCGAACAGATCATACCAGCTCCGACATATGTCAGGCTAAAATCAAAGAAAAATCTGCCAACAAAGATTTCAATGAAAACTATGTCAGTCTCTGAGATGAAAATTTACTAATATAACGAGATTGTGAGAAGAGAAATACGTCTCCTTATAAGCCTGTAAACCAAAAGTTGGGAACTGTGCGAATCCACAGACATCACCCCCCGAGAAAAACCATTGAAAGAAGCTCCAGAGAAAGCTGAAACAGAAGTATTTAGTGAACCCGTGAACCTGCTTCCTGATGAAGAAGAAAATCAGAGATTATAAAAACAGAAAAAATATGTGAGTGTGCATATATAATAAGATAAAACCTGACTATTACTTAGCCATTTTGTCTCCCTTGGAAGTGTGAAAGCCATTGATGAGGACAGCCGTTGCAGTGCCACTTGGATAAGTTAACTTGTAGTCTATAATCATAATCTGAAATTTTCACTAGGCTTTAGAGGAAGCATCTACCAGATTAAACTTATAAGAATATATTGATACAATTCTAGATAAATATGTTTAAATATATACTATTTTGTTAGAGGAAAATGAGGGCCATAGCCCAAAAATCTATAAGAAACTTTTTGCTCCAGTTACATTGATTTCAAATTTCTCTCTTACATGATCAGTCAGGGGTTTTTATGATCAATCGGGAGTTTACGTCAAGCAGTTTACAAGTCCCTTCTCCACTTTTTCAAGTATGTGCTAAGGCTGTGCCATATGGGTTTTTGTCTGCTCTCCCCCTTCATCTTAAGTTTGGCCTCAGTGAAATGAGACACTCAAACACAATATTTTACATGGTCATCATCATCGTCATTATTGATGACATTATCGTGATACAACGACTAAGATGTGAGATTCATTAAGATAATTAATTCCAAGTCTCCTCTCACTTTCAACACCCTTCAATAACTCTCTTTGCTAGTAAAATAATATGTTAATATTTGGACAAAATGTCAAATTTGGATACTCACTTCATTTCCTTACAGAAGATATTTACAGGTAGACTTTCTTTTCAGTGGTACAACCAATTTCTAACAACTTTTAAAAACCTGGGATTTCAAGTTTACATACTTACAAAGTAAATTCAAAAGTAGACCAATTTTCCATAGAGATTTTCTTTCCTATCTTCTTCTTCTTTTGTTTGTTTGTTTGTTTGTGAGATAAACATAGCAAGTTCCACAATACAAATCCTAAACCAATTTGCGGAGAAGCTTTTTTGCAAAAAAAAAAAAAAAAAATCAGAATCAAAATTGGCAAAAGAAGTAAAGCAAATACCTTTCTGAGTGGAATCAATACGAAAAGACCAACGAAGCTGGTAACAAAGAGAAATGTAGTCATCCATCCAATTCCAGGCTCCTTATAACTCCCTGGAATATTCCCCTTCGTATCTGTGCCTGCTAGTTCATAAGTCCTCTTGTTCAGGCCCAACAAATAAGACCCAAACCCACCTGCATCAGACCAAAAAAAAAAGATCAAAAAACCTTTCTATCTAACAATGATCATACACATATTGAGCCATTTCAGACCTCCAAATCCCATCGTATAGCAGGCAACCGCGCAGGTCTGAACCACATTAGTCTCTTGCTTTGTAAAAGGCTTAGACATGATGCCAGCCTTGTTAAGCAGCTTAATCCAAGTCCTGAGAAGGACAAAGGAAAGAAGAGCAGCGGAGACATTGAGGGTTGGCACGAGCCCTGTAGTCAAACTGAGCTTCATAATAATAATAGTGTACATGATCCCGATGATGAGGCTAGTAACGAGGCCCCGAATGGTTATTTGCTCTTTCCATGGGGGGATTGCCCCCAAGTTCTTGGAAGCCTCTCCTTCCTCCATGTCATTCGCTCCCTCAATCTCGAGCCTCGCTCTTTCTTGCCCTTCGATTGGGAGGATCGCCATAACTTCTCTTGCCCTGTCTGAATCAAGGAGGAATAAGAATAAAATTTCAAAAAAGATGAAAGACACTGTTCATGAGAAATTAACTAGCCTTCTGAGAAGAGCGAGCAAGAATGACAAGCACCAAATAAGCCGGTGTCTCTCAGGCGAAGAATCGCTTTAGACTGCATACAAGTTTGTTGCAGAACAAAGCTCTTATATAGAGGGAGAAACAAATATGGGAAGGCTTTATTTTATTTTTTAATGTTCAGTTGACTTGGTTCTTCTTCCTCCTACCTTTTTCATTAACTGACGGAAAGCAACGTTAGTGCAAACACTACGTTTCTTTGGTGGGTAAAGACTAAAGAGAGTCGGATGAGATTCGATATTGAAGAGCTGAAGGAGGATCTCTCAAGGAGGTAGTCATATTGGAGGGACCAAAAAATGGGGGGAAGTGACTTTTGGGATGATGGGTGATTGGCAAACGGGGACTAATTAATGCGCATTTTGAGTTGAGTTGAGTTGATGATCTTCTTCCTGTTTGTCAATTGTCTCTGTAATTGTAAATGAGATGGCCAATGGAATAGAAAACTATGGATGTCTTGAGATAAATCTCAAGGGACGACAAGAACAAAATAATAATAAAAAAATACACATAATGCATGTGCATTTGTTTTTTGTCAGATTGGTTTCATGCATGAACACAAAGAAGGGTCAGGGTGCCTCCATTTGTCATTTGTCACCTAGCTCTGTATCTTCCTTCAGTGGCAAATCTCTCAGGGTTGTACTGCAAAACACAGTACTGCAGATGTTGTACTGCAAGATAAACAAGTGAATCCCACACATAGCAGGTCAATGTAAGGGGCCCCACGTGTCAGTCGCAGGGTGCCAGTTACTAGCACAAGGACAGTTCTATGGGAGGACGCTGTGAACGTGATAGCTGGTAATTCTTTGCAGAAATAACCTTTGCTAGCTACCATTAACTGTAATGTTTTTCCTTTAAATCATCCCACTGAGATAAAGAGAGGCTACGGGAGGTTCCCCCTTTTGAGGACTTGAATCCTGGACTAGTTCTCTACAGTATCTGCTTGGCCGAAAAAAAAAAAGAAAAAAACAGATGCAGTCTTCTGGCCCTTTCAGAATTTACCATCTGCATCAGGTCTCCCTTATTAGTGATATGGCTACAAATATATGCCGCTTGTTCTTTCAGATTAAAAAAAAAAATCCCTTTGATATTAAGACCGACAGATACATCTAATCCACACAATCATAATTACTAGATACAAGGGAATCTTGAACGTTCACATGATGATATTACGGTTAAACCCAATCCTTGAATTAAAAAATACTAGAAAAAAAATCAATATCCACTAAGAAAAAACAGTTCAAAAGCATATAATTAATGTCAACGATGTACACAACTTATTCAAATCAACTGAAGAAACCCGTGGCAAGTCATGGGGACAAGTTAGCATCATTATTAGTTTAGAGAGAATGACATACCTTGATATACTAGCAAGACCCATCAAAAAATATGTGCAGCAATTGGGGAGTCTCCATCTTGACAAAGTTCAAATTGGGAAAAGCAGCACAAATGAGGCCTTGCCGCTCCCAATCTAAGGCCGATGATACTAATTCGTAGCAATTAGTAAAGTCCATCCTCACAAAGTCAACTAGTTTCATTTTGTCTGGTGGTACAAAGTCAACGCCCTTTCTCGGAGCCGTTATGAGCACAAGAACGCAAGCATCCATTCCATCGGGGGTCAAACCGTTGGGGCATTTCGTCGAACAGGTTGCTTGCACGCAACAACGATAGTAAGCATACATATAGCCGATGAATAAACAGCCAACGGTAGCTGGAAAATTGGAGAGTCCTCTTCCAGACTCATCTCCAGGTTCTCCATCTACGACGATTCTCAGAGATAAAAAAAAAAAGATCATTGTTCTTCTTTTAAATAATTTATTTTTATTCTTATGTCTCTCTATGCTCCCCTTTAAACTCCCTTCATCACAGGGGAACGGGGACTCTACAGTGGGGCTCGATCTGCTCTAATGGCCCATTTTTAAGTAAGGGCCACGGCCTGCACAAAACTAGATAAGAACGTATTGAGTATTCTTTGTTAAGGAATATTAAATTAAGTCACTCAGATCTTCTCTAGACTATACATCTATTCATCTATAAACAAGGGAGGATCTAAGATTCACTATTTATGCTACAGTAAATACTAATTAAATTATTATAGTATTCATTACTGTAGCACAAACAGGAGGATCCAGCTCAGTTGTTCACGCGATTTGAATTACTGTAGCGCAGGCGAGAACTGTAGCGTTTAAAAAATATTATTATAGTATTATTACTGTAGCTCAGACGGGATACTGTAGTATTTAAAAATATTACCACTTATAAAACTGTATTTAAATATAAAATTATTGTAGCTAAAATAAAAAATTGGAGCCTTGGAGGCCATGGTTTGCACGAGGTGCACACTAGTTAGTTAATTGTATTCAAAGCAATTAATTAATTGCCCTTGAATGTAAACTTTCTAAAATCTTATTAGCTACAGTCTATTAATCAAATATATAACTGATCTAATAAAAGACCGCTGATATGGAGTTAGTAAAACATAATTTGAAAACCTCCTACGCATTTTTTGTGAAGTACCTGATTATTTATTTATAGTTGATGCTGTCATTTAATTCCTGGGTGTTCTCCCCTCGCCGTCAAAAACCTCAACGCGCCCTGCCATTAATACATGTCGATGTCATGCCTAATCATCTTACAATGGTTTTTATGTAGCCGCAGAAGGCCTGTGATTTTGTCAAACGAAGAATTACTTCCACATTTAATCTCCAGAAAGTACTGATCATGTAGTACTCAAAGCTGATCGCCACGACATTTCACAAAAAAGAAAAGAAGAAGAAGAGGAAGAAGCTCTTGTTCGATCTAGAACACGTACGTCTTTTGATTTGCTACGTAAGGCCCCGTTTGGCAAAGGGTTAATGAAGAGGGGTTAAAGAGAAGGATTAATATACTTAGCCCATTTGATAATCCGAAGGACTAAATTATTAACCCGTTAGATAAGTTTTATTTTAGCACTTATGATCAGTTTTAGTGTTTGGGAATAACAATGATTTTGACTATTTTCTTTATAATTAGAAGGGTTAACTCTTATTCCATCTAAATAGGAGTATTAATAAACCCCTCATTTTGAGAGGTTAACTCATTTTAACCCCTCTAGAGGGATTAACTTAACCCTTCTATATTTTTTATGTTTGGCAAATTATGGAGGGTTAACTCAAGTCTCCTTAACCCCTTGCCAAACAGTACCTAAAAGAACATGCAGAAGAAAACATCGACTGTGATCATATATATATAGCAAGGCGGTCTGGAGGTTTTCGCCCATTTTCGGCCTGTCGGAGATCAGTTGCTTGGAGGAAGAAAAGAACGTGAAAAACAACCGAAGTAAGGATAATACCTTAAACATCATTTCATCTTATAATCTCAATAAAGGATCGTACAGTTACGTAGCTGGGCTACTTCGCTACGGATGTGTCTCTCGTCGTTATCTAATTAGCTTCACTTATGACATCTTGTTTAACTGGTTCACTATTCCGAAAATGGAAAATTAGGAAATGCTTTACATAATAACTGTTACCGTCTGATTCAATTCTTTCTTTCTTTTTTTGGTTTGCACGTCGCGCGCAGACACCAAGATCGAGCAATATTGCGACAGTCGGGCCTGGGAGTAAGCTTGGTTTGTCATGTAATCTATGCATGACGTCGTGCTTGCTGACTAGTTTTATATCTTCCTGCACTCGATCAAAACCCATTGTTGATCACTTGTTAATAGTCTAGATATATATTACAGGATTCGAATATACGTTGTACAAACACAACAACGACGACAAAGCCTTTAGCCCAAATATTTTCAGCGTACTCATAGAAATTACCTTTTTCATACGTACTTTATTCAAAGGAGCTTTTCTTTGCTGAAATTACTTGTATGGACTTGTGTTGCTGATAAAATGAACCAGGGCTTCCATCTCATTTTGCTGATATGGGGATCGAATATGAACGATCGTTGAGTAGGCTGCGGAATTGGGTCTTATGCTAATGTCTTATTTACCTTCTCGCGTTATCACCACTTACATAAGCAAGATAGTTGTTCCTATACTTGGATGAAATAATAATATTCCTTTGACGACAAAAAGCATGAGGAACATGGAAAATTGAAATAAATTTTAAACATATATAGATGTGGGGCGTGTATATCGTGATAAATGAATGGACCATACTCATACCTTAGATTGTTCGCCTCTTACTTGGCATGTGCAAACAACGTACAATCTTAATCATGCACGAACATATGAAGAGGACACAAAAAAAAAGAATAATAATAATAATGCAAGTTAATTGCTATAACGCGGTGTTATATGACAGATAATAACAAATTGTTGTTCATTTTAAAGGGTGCATGTGTTTTGGTTTGTTATAAAGAGGTTTTAGTAGAAGACTCATATTGCACTGGTATCGCAGAAAATGCTCAGGTTATGGTTTTAGCTGCTACAGACCGTCCATCTGCGCTAGATGAGACAATACTTGGGCGATTTACTCAGGCTTTTGAAATTGTCACACCTGGCCAAGGCGAGAGAGCTAAAGACATTTAGGGGCTGTTTGGTACTCTGTAGCAAAGGCATACCGCCTACTTCAACGCTAGCAACTTATACACGCACAAAAAGGATCAATTTCAGAACGATCTCATCTTGCAGTTTAAACACGAGAACTCAAAACGAACCGAGTACTTGATATGATAGATACCCGACCCGTTTACGACCCGACCCATCCTCATCGTACTCTCTTTCTTAGGCCGCAAGGCCAGAGCGACAGAAAACACTTTGGCTCCTCTATTTCCATTTCTAAACCGATCAAAAAAAAAAAAAAAAAAAAAAAAAAAGGAAAAAAAAAAAAAAAAAAGCTTGGTCGTCGGCGATGGAAGGGTCGAGGTTCTTGAAAGAGCTAGCCCTCTACGCGGCGAGCGCGGGGCTAAAAAAAAAAAAAAAAATCAAGAAGGAGAAAAATCAAAAGAAAAGCTTGGTCGTCGGCGATGGAAGGGTCGAGGTTCTTGAAAGAGCTAGCCCTCTACGCGGCGAGCGCGGGGCTCAGTTACCTCGTTCTCTGCGCCGCACTCCGTAAGCTCGACGCTAACCACGCCGCATCGAAGAAGGCGCTCAAGCAGAAGAGGGAGATCGCCAAGAGGCTCGGCCGACCTCTAACCAACACTAATCAGTATGAGGTCTCCTTCTATCTTCGATTATTACTCTTCCTCTTTTTTTTTCTTTTTGGGATTTTTGGCGGTTTTTATCGATAAGTTTTTGGTACTTTTGCTTCAGTTAGCTGTTTGCATAAACCCTAGAATGGACATTGTGACAGTTTACGTTAATTACATTTGTAGGACGTGATAGCGTGCGATGTTATAAATCCTGTTCATATCGATGTCGAGTTTGAGTCCGTTGGAGGTCTCGACAAGATTAAGCGAGAATTATTTGAACTGATCATCCTTCCCCTGAGGAGACCTGAGTTGTTTTCGCACGGGAAGCTTCTTAGTCCGCAGAAGGGGGTTCTGCTGTATGGACCCCCGGGGACCGGGAAAACAATGCTAGCAAAGGCCATCGCTAAGGAGTCCGGTGCTGTTTTTATCAATGTGAGGGTGTCTAATTTGATGAGTAAATGGTTTGGAGATGCTCAAAAGCTCGGTACGTAAGCTTACGGGCGTTAATCCTCCCATGTTGGAGTTCTCTGCAAATATCACGTTCGTCTGATCCCGACGTAATGCTGTGCTCAGTGTTTCTTTCTTCAACTTTTGCAGTGGCTGCGGTGTTTACTCTCGCCCATAAGCTCCAGCCTGCTATCATTTTTATTGACGAGGTTGATAGTTTCTTGGGGCAGCGCCGTAGCACGGACCATGAAGCCATGGCTAACATGAAAACCGAGTTTATGTCCCTGTGGGATGGTTTCACCACAGACCGTGAGTGTCTGACTTGTTTCATTAGTATTTTTTGTTTATATGATGTCATGGAACCTTTTAAAGCCATCTGGTTACCTTTCATTCATTTGCTATGGGGCTTGTAATTTCATCACAGTCTGAACATCTTTCTTGTAGGTCTGGTTCGACATGTAATCCGTGTTCTGCTTTGCTGACTAATTTTATAGCTTGCAACACTAGAACCCATTGTACGCGTGTCAGTATTCTAGATGTTACGGGATTGGAAGATGTTTATGCTGTACTCATAACACAACAATAACAATAAAGCCTTTAGCCCAGACATTCTCAGCGTACTCGTAGTCGTAGAGATTACCTTTGTCGTGTTGACCTCATTTCGGATAGCTTTCTTTTCTGGAATTAGTTGTATGGATTCGTGTTGCCGATTAATGAATCAATGACTACACCTCTTCATATTGATATGGGGATCTAACATGAAAGTCAGTTGAGTAGGCTATGGAATTTGGGCTTATGCTAACATCTCATTTGCTTTCTTGCTTTATCTCCTACTGCATAAGCAAGATAGTTATTCCTACTTGGCAGATGGCTAGCTCATGACATTTATCATGATTTGCATGCTATGAAGAAATAAGATTATTGTGTACTTTTGGAACTTCTATCAGATGTATCGAGTGGTTCGGCATAATAGTACTCCTTCAACAAAAAGAATGAGGAACTAGAAACGTGGAAAATTAAAAAGGTTTTTAAACATAGATTTGTTTGTCGTGATAAATGAATGAATCATACTTATATATCTATATTGTTCACCATGTACTTGGCATGTGCAAACACCTATCTTGATCATGCATGAACCTATGAATATCGCATTCACAATGCACACGTTATGTCACATTTGCTTGCATGTGGTACACATGGATGCATGAAGGAGGAGAGACATGGTTGATATATGCAGTTCATACGTATTACAGGATGAGGGCTTAGCTATTACCTAACCATAGAATTGCAGGTCTTGGACAATTCAAAACATGTGTTGGAGCCGAGGGGCTACACAGACACATAAGATGTCTATACAAAAGTGGATGATAACAGTGTACTATGTAATCACAGTAGAGATAGAGAATAACACACAAGCATTTAACGTGGTTCGGTCAGTATGACCTACGTCCACGAGCGAGAACAACAGACAAATTTACTAATCATAAAAGAAAAGATTACAAAAAGAGATCACTCTAATATCTAACAAAACTCTTTTTTTCTTTTTTTCTTTTCTCTTCAAACTTTTTCTTTGTTCTCTCTGTTCTGAATGCATTTACCTCTTACCTTCATCGGTATTTATGGCTTCAAAAAAAGGTTGGTGAAATAATAAATGGTTGGTGGAATAGTGATGAGGGTAAGTGAAATAGTCTATTAGTTAGTGAACTTTGAATTCATATTCAAAGTCAAAGAAATAACAAATTGGTATCAGAGCAAGTGTTATTCTAGTGAGCTTCAAGATGTCTTCTGCAAAATACAAAGTGGAGAAATAGCTTCGGTTTGTGGAGAGTCAAAATAAGGCTCTCCTAGTACAACAAAAATTGCTTGGAGTTCAACAAAGCGAAGGTTAAGCCCGTAAGGGGCTTTTGGCGAGACAGCAACGAAGAGAATATCCTCATATTCAAAGTCAATGTGGAGAGTTTCTTAATTCGGGTTGTTCCTACCATATATGTCCGCATAGAGATTGGTTTGTCACATATCACTCTATTGATGGTGAGAATGTCATGTTGGGAAATAACATACCTTGCAAGACTGTTGGTCGGATCAATTAAAATCAGAACTCATGATGATATTATTAGAACACCGAGCAATGTCAGACATATACCAGAGTTAAAGAAAAATGTCATTTCTTTAGACACCCTTGACTCAAATGGTTTTAAGTTTTCGGCTGAAGGTGGAGTTTTGAGAGTTAGTAAAGGTTCTCTTGTTGTTATGAAAGGAAAGTAGGTAAATACACTTTATATCCTTGAAGGTAGTACAATGATAGGTTCTGTAGCGGTGTCATTCTCAAAGGATTCATATTCTGACACTACACGTTTGTGGCATATGCGGTTAGGATATATGAGTGAGAGAGGACTAGATGTATTGAGCAAACAATGTTTGCTTTGTAGTCAGAAAACTAGCAAACTAGACTTTTGTGAGCATTATGTTTTCGGTAAACACCATAGAGTCTTCTTTAGTATCGGTGTTTACAGAACTAAGGGTACTTTAGATTATATTCATTCAGATGTTTGGGGTTCCTCTCAGGTTCCATCGAAAGGGAGAGCTCGTTTTCTGCTAACATTGATTGATGATTATTCTAGAAAAGTTTAGGTATATCCTTTGAAGCATAAAAGTGATGTGTTTACAATCTTTAAGTAATGGAAGGCTATGATTGAGAAGAAAACAAGAAAGAAAGTGAAGCGCCTCAGAACCGGCAATGAGATGGAGTTTTGTTCCACAGAGTTTGATTAGTCCTACAAGAATGAAGGTATTATACATCATCGTATAGTTCGGCATACATCACAGTAAAATGGAGTTGCAGAAAGGATGAACAGAACGCTTTTAGAGAGAACTCGGTGCATGCTCTCTAATGCCGGTTTGTCAAAAGACTTTTGAGCCGAGGCAATCAATACAGCTTGTTACGTGATAAATAGATTTTTTTCTACAGCAATTGATTTTAAAACTCCAGAAGAGGTATGGTCTAGTGTCCCTGCTAATTACTCTCATTTAAGAGTATTTGATTCTGTTTATTTTCACGTTAATGATAGTAAGCTTGAACCTAGAGCAAAGAAAGCTATCTTTCTAGGATATACTATTGAGCTGAAGGGTACTGAGGTGAAGGGATATAGATTGTGGTGTTTTGATCTCAAATCACCTAAGTTTATTATTATAGGGATGTTATTTTTGATGAGAAATCCATGTTTCTAGAGAGCTCAACTTCAAAGAGAGTGTTTGAGGGCGTTCATGTTGAAGCAGTTGACACTGCGAAAGGCTCAACTTCAAATAGCGATACACCACAAGAACAACAATATAATATTGTCACCGGGAGAACAAAAAGGCAGATCTGACATTCTCAACGTTATGTAAACATGTTTGCTTACACTTTGAGTATAACAGAATCGATTAAGATTTCAGAACATTCTACCTACAAGGAGGCTATTAATGATAGTGAAGCTACAGATTGGACTGTTGTGATGACTGAAGAGATGAAGTCTCTTCACAAGAACTAGACATAAGAGTTAGTGAAGCCACCAAGGAGATAGAAGATCGTTGGCTGTAAATGGATGTTCAAGAAAAAAGAAGGAACTCCAGATACATAATCTGTACGATATAAGACACGCTTGGTGGTTAAAAGCTACAGTCAGACCGAATGCGTGGACTTCAATGAAGTATTCTCTCCACTTGTAAAATACATCTCAATTCGCGTGTTACTTGTCATGGTTGCTCATTTTAATTTAGAGCTTGAGCAACTTGATGTTAAGACGGTTTTTCTACGTGGCGAGCTTGAAGAGCGGATCTTTATGCATCAGTCGTAAGAGTTTGTTATTGAAGGTAAAGAAGATCATGTGTGTAGGTTGAAGAAATCTCTTTATGGCTTGACCGAGATATTGGTATTTGACATATTGATACTTTCATATCTGAGCATGGTTACTCTAGGAGTAAATAATAGTTGTGTTTATCATAAAAACTCAATAATGATTCCTTTATATATTTGTTTTTGTATATTGATGACATGTTGATTGCAGCTAAAGATATGTCAGAAATCAACGAGTTGAAATTTCAACTGAAACATGAGTTTGAGATAAAGGATTTGGGAGCAGCGAAGTAAATTTTGGGGATGGAGATTCACAGGAACAAGCGAGAAAGAAGTTTATTTTTATCTCAGGAGAAATACATCAAGAAGTTGTTGGGGAGATTTGGCATGCTTGATGCCAAGCCTGTGAAGACTCCGTTTGCTGCTTATTTTCGTCTTTCAGCAAATTTATCACTTTACACTGAAGAGGAACAGTACATGTATTGTGTTCCTTATGCTAAAGCAGTTAAAAAGCATTATGTATGTTATGGTCTGCACCCATCCAGATACTTCACATGCAATCAGTGTTATGAGTCGGTATATGGATAAGTCTGAAAAGGTCCATTAGCAGTCTAAATGGATACTTAGATATTTGAGAGGATCTGCTAATATTGGTTTATATTTTGACAAGAACACAAACTCAGATTGCAGAATACTTAGTTATTCTGATTCAGATCATGCGGGCGATTTGGATAAGAGACGATTCCTGACAGGTTATATATTCATTCTTTCAGGTAGTGCTTTTAGTTGGAATGCGACTCTACAGTCGACAGTTGTTCTGTCTACCACAAAGGCAGAGTATATGGCAGTAGCAAAAGCAGTGAAAGAAGCTATTTGGTTGAGAGGTCTAGTTGAAGATCTCGGCTTACACCAAGGTGTTACTATGGTATTTTGTGATAGCCAGAATGTTATACATTTGACGAAGCAAGAGATGAATCATGAAAGAACCAAGCATATAGATGTCAGATATCATTTTATTAGAAAAATTAAAGTCATTAAGATTAAGGAAATTGATACTACAGATAATCCAACAGATATGATGACGAAGCTCATACATTCGTGCAAGTTCGAGTATTGTCTCGAATTACTTGGAGCTTAACAAAACGGAGGTTAAGCCCGTAAGGGGGTTTTGGCGAGACAGCAGTGAAGAGAAGATCTTCATATTCAAAGTCAATGTGGAGATTTTGTTATTTCTTTGACTTTGAATATGAATTCAAAGTTCACCAACCAAGATACTATTTCACTTACTCCCATCACTATTCCACCAACCTTTTACTATTTCACCAACCTTTTTTTGAAGCTATAAATACCGATGAAGATGATAGGTAAATGCATTCAGAACAGAGAATAAAGAAAGAGTTGAAGAGAAAAGAAAAAGAGAGTTTTTGAGTGTTCTCTTCTTTGTGTGAGTTTGGTGAGCTACTAAAGTGATCTTCTTTTGTAATCTTCTCTTTTATAATTAGTAAATTTCTCTGTTGTGCTCGCTCGTGGACGTAGGTCATACTGACCGAACCACGTTAAATCCTTGTGTGTTGTTCTATGTCTCTACTGTGATTACTGTAGGCGTCAAAAAATGCTGAAAGCGCAACTCAAAAGGAAAAAAAAGATACAAGTATAGACTGTCTCGCACGCGAGACACTCGCACGCGAGATAGTTTCAGAACTGTTTTAACCGCCACACACGTCCATTAACTGCCAAGGAACGTGGGAAACATCGTGGGCGAGAATCACGTTGATAACTGCCAAGATAACAGAGTTTTAAAACGTGGGAAGACAGTTACAAGAAAACTGTCTGGAAGTTGAGGATTTCCGAGATAATATTTACTGTCTCGGAACCCGAGACAGTGTTTACTGTCTCAGAACCCGAGACAGTCTTTGCTGTCTCGGTTGCCGTTTGTTGAGTTTTTGTAAATAATACCCCAGAGGCTACAAATACCCCCCTAGGGTCATTTCTGCTGAGGATCGAGCACATTATTGAGCAATTTAGAGCAGAGAGAGAGCAGACACTATTGTTCTTGGATTCCCTTGAGATTCGAGCTTTGACTTGATCTTAAGAAGAACGACTATCTTACTTTGATAAGATCTTCGTTTTAAATTCTCATTTCGATAAACGAATGAAGAATCATTAAGCCCCCTTCACGATCTGTGAATCGGTGGTCCACGAGTCAAAGCGCTCCCGGCACAGGCAAAGTCCCACAAAACAGGATTCGATAAACGACTTCTGTGTTATTTTCTCAAGAGTTGTAATTTTCTCTTTGTTGTGTAAAAGAGGTCTTATAAAAAGACTATTTCTTTGAATTTGTTGTAATCGAACGAAGATATAATGAATTCCACAGCAAAACCAACTTTTGACGAAAACAAACTGGCGACCACAGTGGGAGCCAACGGTCTCGCTGCCGAGACCGTCGTGTCGCAGCCAATCATCAAGATCCCGGTTGAATCCATGGTCGAATACGAATTCGACCAAACCAAGTTTGAGGAATATCTCTCATCATCCTCTTCAAGATCTTCATTGTCTCGCAAGTATAAGAGGATCTCACAATTGAGGAAGACTTACATGCCAAAGAAGGCACAAAATGAAGACTCTCGCCTGATTGTTGCTGAGAATTTTACTCGCAACACTTCTGCTCACAATGACTCTTATCTAGTTAAAGAGTCATCGAATCAAAGCCCACCGGCACTGACAAAGAGGGCTCATCAGAGACAACGTCAGCGCCGCGCTCGTCAAATAGCTAAGGCCTTGGAACAAACCGACGGGGTTCGTTATCACGCGGACCTAGAGTCGAGGAGACATCGAGTGGTTCAGTTGTCTCAACAACCAATCATTCATATTTCAGCTAAACTAACGACGGATGAATGGACTTTAATCAAGAGGGCTCGCTCAACCCTCAAAGAACGTATACAAAAGCGTCGTGCAAACGCTGCTTATGCCTGTGCTCTTTCACAACAAAGACGAGAAAGAAACAAGAAAACGGTGGCCAAAGAACCACCAAAATTCTACAAAGTTTGGATTCCGAAGTCTGGACTTAAGCAAAATCAGCATTCGGAGCCCGTTAAGACTCCATACCCGCAAGGGGGTGGTTCTAAACGTGCGACTCCCGACATAACCTTGGATCGCTCAAAGACAGTAATAAATTATTCTGAGAATGTCAACAAGGTTTTACACCCCCAGAAGAAGACGCATTCACCAAATGACATCGTCATACCTGGGAGGTCATGCCAACAGACGATACGATTTTTTGGCAATCATACCGATGAATCGTATTATCAAGTTGGGGGTGTGAATAAATTTCGAAAGAGAGTTATTCGAGAAATAAGCTGTCATTGTTCCTGTGCACGACTCATTAGAGCAGTATTGACGGAATATAACTACGCCAAACGAGAAGTCATCCCGCAAAAAGTTTCAGTGTTCCAGAGGCTTTTCACCGAAATGTCAAAGCCCAGGCCGAAACGTTTCAGCAAGAAGTTTGCTATTCAAGAGGATGAATTCCCTGAAGTCACCATTAATATGGCTGATAAAGGAAAATCTAAACGGCATTCAAATGAATCAAATCCTGATTTTTCCCCAGGAGGAAAAGTCAATTCAAGAATTGCCCAACGGATGTCTCGACTCCAGTTAAGAGCTATCAGACGTAGAGATTACAAGAGAATGCAAGAAGGAATGTCCTCGGAGGATGAACTCTCGGACACTTGTTCTGCGATCGCTTCGGATGATACCATATCTAGCACAGGGCAAACCAGAGAAGTACTCACGATCACCTCTGATCAATTTGCTCAAATACTTCAAGAAGCTCTAGCGAAGCAACGTGAAGAAATTAGAGTTGAGATGAAAACAGAGATGGAGTTAGCTATCCAACAAATGAGAGAATTGCTAACTCGACGGTCTCAACCTCCTGAGTCCAGTCAGCGAGCTGAATCCAGCCGCCACACTCAGAATGTTGTAGATGACAGTGATCCAGAAGTGGATGAAATCATTATGGCTGATACACATCCCAATGATAATAACACTGGGGGTGGTTCAACAGATCCTCCCAATAACAATATTGGGGGTGGTTCAATTGCACCGCTTAATAACACTGGGGATGACCTAATTATTTCTGCTCAACATCACTCAGAGAGAGATGAAGATGAGGACAAGAAAATGCAAGACCTTGAAAACAAAGTCAATGCTTTGATGTCCACTCAGGAAGTAAAGAAGACGGGTATTCCGTATCCCTATCCAAAAGACGGAGAGTCAGTCGACAATTTTGTCAAGCGCTTCCGTAACAAGACAATGAATTGCAGAGATCCTATTACAAAGGAGTTCATCCTGCAAACATGCCACAGTAATCTCTCCATCGATGTCCTGGAAGCCCTGGGGGTCGTACCATCCAAAACTTGGAAGGATTTGAAAATACGCGGTGAACAAGCTGAACACTTTCTTAAAAGAAAGAAAGCTGAGAGAAGCCGACCGACGACATCTGCAATCGCTGGGAACGTGACTCTCGATCCGAGGTTCGGAATACCTCCTCGCCAATGACAAAATCGAGCTACCGCCTATTAAAGATCAGGAGGGAGCTAAAAGGATTACGGATACAAACTACTGTGCATACCACAGAAGGGTTCTTCATCCCACTAAGGTTTGTTTTGGACTCAAAAACAAAATCCAAGCCTTAATTGACTCCGACGTCATAACGGCGAAACAAGCCGAGTAAAGACGACCTTTACTCCATTGGATACACGAGTATAAACTGTTTTCCTCTAACTCCGAAGAGTATACGAGTATAAACTGCTTCTTTATGTGACTCCGATGAGTATACGAGTATAAACTGCTTCTCCATCTCACTCCGAAGAGTATACGAGTATAAACTGCTCCTCGATACTCCAACAAGTATATGAGTCTAAACTATTTCCTTTCTTTCACGGGAAGTTCCTGGAGATCGCTATGCATAGTACTCTTAAGGATAACCCGATCATGCAGCTGAATATAATGATAAACCCGGTTTAATAAGAAAAGCTGGGGGTGGATGATTCATGTAACGGGAAGTTCTCGGAAGAATGCTATATGTAATTTTCTTAGGGATAACCCGATCATTACGAACAAAGTGATAAACACTACATCCCCACGATGATTTTCAAATGCTCTTTTACTGAGATGAGATTCGATCACTTCTTTAGATTAATCTTCCCTCACAAAACTCATATTTGGTCAAACCTTTAAACGGTTAGGACCAAAACCAAAATCCCCTCTCGATTCCTTCCACGAACGAGAGGTCCACAAATTGAACGATCAAACCTTTAAACAGTTAGGATCGTCTCACACCATTTGGTCAAACCTTTAAACAGTTAGGACCAAAACCAAAATCCCCTCTCGATTCCTTCAATGAACGAGAGGTCCACAAATTGAACGGTCAAACCTTTAAACAGTTAGGATCGTCTCAAGTCCCCATTTGGTCAAACCTTTAAACAGTCAGGACCAAAACCAAAATCCCCTCTCGATTCCTTCCATGAACGAGAGGTCCACTCAAATTGAACGATCAAACATTTAAACAGTTAGGATCATCTCAAAACTCCCAATTGGTCAAACTTTACTACAGTTAGGACCAATTGGTCAAACCTTACTACAGTTAGGACCACAAAGCCAAAGTCTCTTCTCGATTCCTTCCATGAACGAGAGGTCCACTCAAATTGAACGATCAAATCTTTAAACAGTTAGGATCGTCTCAAAACTCCCAATTGGTCAAACCTTACTACAGTTAGGACCACAAAGCCAAAATCCCCTCTCGATTCCTTCCATGAACGAGAGGTCCACTCAAATTGAACGATCAAACCTTTAAACAGTTAGGATCGTCTCAAAACTCCCAATTGGTCAAACCTTACTACAGTTAGGACCACAAAGCCAAAGTCTCTTCTCGATTCATTCCACGAACGAGAGGTCCACTTTCAGTTGAATAATCAAACCTTATGACAGTTAGGATTATTCAAACTCGTCCAGATTCTCTAAGTGGAGATTCCACTTTGAGTTTTCTTTGCATCTGGAGATAGAATATAAAATTCTTCCTCTCCGATTTCGGGTTTATCTCTACCAACAAAAAAAGAGACAAGGAGATAGAATATAAAATTCTTCCTCTCCGATTTCGGGTTCATCTCTACCAACAAACAAGAGACCAGGAGATAGAATATAAAATTCTTCCTCTCCATCATCGGGTTCATCTCTACCAACAAAAAAAAGACCAGAATACTCTAATAGGTACACGAATTTAAACTGTTTCCCTACCCCCAACAGAAAGTTTCCGGAGAATATCACTTAGAATATTCTTAAGAATAACCTGACTACCTCCCAACGAGTATATGAATATAAATTATTCCTCTGTCATCCAACACCAGCTCTAAGTCAAGACTTCGACAACGGTCAAGCGATAAACGTAACACCGGAAGAATTTTGTCTATTCTACAAAGCACTGAATAGACCAAATGATGAAGAGGTCAAGATTTGAAGCCATTTACAGGTCCTTCCGTACGATCTACTCAATCAAGTATCGAAGGGATTGCAAATAAGACCTGTCTTATCCAAAGTGTCCCAGACTCCTCTATAAAAGAATAAGTCTGGAACACTTTGGAGGGGGTATCTGTAGGCGTCAAAAAATACTGAAAGCGCAACTCAAAAGGAAAAAAAAGAGATTATCATAGACTGTCTCGCACGCGAGACAGTCTTTACTGTCTCGCCATGCGAGACAGTCTTTACTGTCTTTCCATATGAGACAGTGTTTACTGTCTCGCATGCGAGACAGTTTTTACTATCTCACACGCGAGACAGTGTTTACTGTCTTGCACGCGAGACAGTGTTCACTATCTCGCACGCGAGACAACTTTCCCCCTAGGGTCACTTCTGACGAGGATCGAGCACTTGAGAGAGCAACCCAGAGCAGAGAGAGAGAGAGCAGACTTGAGTTATTCTTGGATTCCCTTGAGATTCGAGCTTTGACTTGATCTTAAGAAGAACGACTATCTTACTTTGATAAGATCTTCGTTTCAAATTCTCACTTCGATAAACGAAGGAAGAATCATTAAGCCCCCTTCACGATCTGTGAATCGGTGGTCCACGAGTCAAAGCGCTCCAGGCACAGGCAAAGTCCCACAAAACAGGATTCGATAAACGACTTCTGTGTTATTTTCTCAAGAGTTGTAATTTTCTCTTTGTTGTGTAAAAGAGGTCTTATAAAAAGACTATTTCTTTGAATTTGTTGTAATCGAACGAAGATATAATGAATTCCATTTGAATTTGTTGTAATCGAACGAAGATATAATGAATTCCACAGCAAAACCAACTTTTGACGAAAACAATTACATAGTACATTGTTATCATTCACTTTTGTATATACATCTTTTGTGTCTGTGTAGCCCATCGGCTCCAACAACATGTTGAATTTAGTGTTGCAGCTTGGTTTGTTACCTAGAAGATCAAGTTAGGCGGATAACTTAAGTATCCTGTGTTAGTTATCAGAATATTGAATTTGGGTGAAGCATTTGGTTGTGACTAATTTTTGAGACGTTTGGTAGAAACAATTCAAATATTTTCAAAGCCAAAGTTAGTAAGGTTCAATTTTGCAGCTTTTTAGTTAATGCTGCAATTTACTTTTCAGGGTTTTTTTTTTCTTCCCTTTGACATGAAGAAGGCAATATAGATCTATGTTCTGGCTTACTCTTACAATGATTTGCTGCATTTGCATGTAATTGCAAACGTATGTGTGTTTATCAAACTAAGATTTTCCACATTTATCCCCAGAGTTGATCATATTGAACTTGCAGATGAAAACTAATATAAGCTGATTGCTAATGACGTTGCATCAGAAGTAATCACAATCGTTTGTTCATTTAAAAGGGTGTACTTTGATTTGCTATAAAGAGGTTTTAGTTGATGACTTTTGCATTGGTATTGCAGAAAATGCTCGAGTTATGGTTTTAGCTGCTACAAACCGTCCATCGGAGCTAGATGAGGCAATACTCAGGCGTTTTCCTCAGTCTTTCGAAATTGGCATACCTGGCCGGAGCGAGAGAGTTAAGATATTGAAGGTGGTCCTGAAGGGGGAAAGAATAGATGAAGACATTGATTATGACTATATTGCTGGGCTTTGTGAAAGTTTTACTGGTTCGGATATTTTTGAACTCTGCAAGCAAGCAGCCTATTTTCCTGTTAGACAGTTGCTGGAGGAAGAAAAGAAAGGGAAGGCCCCACAGGTAAGAGTATACCTTGTCATTTGATCTTAGTATAGAGTCATACTGTTAAATGGGTAAACTTTTCTGCAAAAGGTTCCTTGTCATTTTAGCTTCACTATGATGTCTGAGCATTATTGAGTCTAATATTCTGAAAACGGTAAATTAGGAAAGGATTAATGGTAATTGTCATTAACTTTCACTGTCAGATTCTTCCCAAATTTATGCGTAATGACAACTTTTCTAGCCAGTGGTGAAGGGGGTTTATGATTTATAAGCATCCTTTTCGATAATATAATGAATTTAGGTCCAGTTTTTTGGTTGCATGTCGCAGATACCAAGAGCATTGAAACAGTCTGACCTGGAAAAAGCTTTGTCAAACTTTAGAAAAGTGAAGAGGGGAAAAAGCGAATACCGATATGCATTGCATTCACCTTCATGGTTAGGGAATGCTGAGACTGACGTTGATGATCCAGTCCAGAATGCTATTTTGAAGATCTCTGATATCATGAATCATATTCACAGCAACAACCGAACTGAATCTGAAGCCTAATACCCTTCGTTGTTCATAATTTTTACAGAAGTTCCTTTTTTACTTAATAGCTAGTTCATTTTATAAAAGCTAACATGCCGATATTACCTCTTGGGAACTATAATCATGGCCTTGAAGCAGCTGACTTGCCTCTGCTGAATTTCAGCCTTCATTCAACGCAGTGTTGTTTTGGAAGTGCCATTATTATTTCTCACCTCCAAAACTTTTGTTTAGATGTTTAGCAACATGAAAAGAGAATGAGATGGGACAAGACCTCGTTATTTTAGCACTGATTCTTGGCCACAGTAGTGATTCACTGCCAATGTACTAAATAGGCTTTATCTCTGTACTTTGTACAGATACGTGTTCTTGATACTACTGTGTGCATTTTGGATGTCAATGCTAGAAACCTTGCCCTTTAGATTCATCTGATTAGAAATGGAAGGTTTTAAGCATTGTAAGCTTTTTGTGAATCTCTAATTTTGATAATGTTCTGACTTTCGGTCTGCTTTCTTCCCATGTTATCTTTGTGTTGTGACAGATAGAGCCTCTTTGTGTAATGAATTTAGTTGAAGATGTGTTTGAAAGATGCATTTCTGGCTAAATCGCTTGTTGGTTCTATTTCTTAAATCAATTGAGCATTCGTTTGCTTATTTGTTTATATACACACTAGAATGCATTAAATTTGATTTAAGCCTTCTAGGCATTTTGTCTTCAAGGAACACACGAGGGTCTAAACAAAATTCCCTCTGAGAAAAAGAAAAATGTTAAGTCCTGAATATTTCAAATAATTGTAGCAAAAGCAAACCGAGGTAGTTCAACACTGGCTACATGCGCGCACTAAGGATCAATTTAAGAACTTTCTTAGGAGCACTTTTGCATCAGTTTAAACACAAGGGAAAAAAAAGTGAAAATAAAACAATTATGTGCCATTGTTATCACAAGTAAGATATATTTCTCTGCTCATTCTACATGTTACTTGACCTCACGTATGGGAAAAGGACTCAAAAGCTTCGTCTTAAAACAAAAATCTAGAGCAACAGAAGCTGAAAGAAATATAAAGACACTTTGAGACACATACACTGCTCCATCAACAGAGTACGAAATCAAGCTGTTTATATCTACTTCAGAAAGCTGTCCAGCGCCCAATGCAGCAAGACCTACAATAAAGAGAATGAAAAATTTATTTTGACTTTTAAGCTCTCGTTGAAAATCTCACAATGTCATGGTTCTCACCTTTGACGAAACCAAAAGCTGCAGATGCCCCTGTTTTGAGATGTATATCGTCTAGATCTCGTCTCACTATGTAACGATAGGTAACACCGAACAAAGCACAACTAGAGAAAATAATTGCCAGATGAAAGCTTAGTTGAATGTAGCTGGTATCTTGATACAAGGAAATGGGTAGACTGGCAAGCGTTCCGATTATAGCTGAAATAGATGCAGCTTTTATAGACTCCAGTCTCTCTTTATCTTTGTTTACCTCTTCAGCTGGAGCATCTTCAAAACTGTTCTCATCCATGTTTGATGACAGAGAACGTTGAGCTTCATCTACCATGGCTCTGGCTTCTAATAGTTCTCTTTGCGATTTTTCAATCTTTTGAAAGGAGGAAGTGAAAACAACATCAGAAGCAAGGCCAAGCAATTTATGTCTTCTTAACTTGAGTTGTAAAGATAAATTTCTGGACAAATGCAACTAGGGGTGGAAATGAACCAAATAATTAATAAATGGTTCGATAATTGTTCGAATAACTATTCGGTCATATTCGATTCGATAGTTCATTTATCACTAAACAAATATTTTTTAGTATTCGAGTTTATTAACGAATAGAATTTAACCAGATGTATATTCGATTCGTTTGTCTATTAAATATTCGTTTAAAATTTGATCACAGCTTATTATTTGTATTATTACACATATGATGTCATATTTTTAACCCACTTACCATTTCTACTTAAGTTTTATATATAGATTTTAAGACTTAAATAATCTTAAATCTGTTTTCTAATTAAAATTTTGATTTAAATATATATACATCATATATTATAAAGAATTAATTTTTATTTATAAATTTTAATACTATTTGAAAATTAAACTCTTTAACGAAATAAATATACTTTGATATTCGATAAGTATTCGTGAATATTCATGAATATTTATCAAATACCAAGTATTCGAGTTCGAATTCGAAAAACTAGATATATGAATAATAGAGTCCGCATTCGAATTCGATAATTTTAAACAAATACAAATATGAACACCTTAGTATTCGATTCGATTCGATCATTTACCACCCCTAGCTGCAAGAAGATAGTTTCTCTTAGGGGTGGAAATGAACCAAATAATTAACAAATAGTTCGATAATTGTTTGAATAACTATTCGGTCATATTCGATTCGGTAGTTCATTTACCGCTAAACAAATATTTTTTAGTATTTGAGTTTACTAACGAATAGAATTTAACTAGATGCATATTCGATTCGTTTGTTTATTAAATATTCGTTTAAAATTTGATCACAACTAATTATTTGTATTATTGCACATATTATGTTATATTTTTAACCCACTTACCATTTATACTTAAGTTTTATACATTGATTTTAAGATTCAAATAATCTTAAATCTATTTTCTAATTAAAATCTTGATTTAAATATATATACATCATATATTATAAAGGAATAATTTTTATTTATGAATTTTAATACTATTTGAAAATCAAATTCTTTAGCAGAATAAATATACTTTGATATTCGATAAGTATTCGTGAATATTCATGAATATTTATCAAATACCAAGTAATCGAGTTCGAATTCGAAAAACTAGATATATGAATATTAGAGTATGCATTCGAATTCGATAATTTTAAACAAATACAAATACGAACACTTTAGTATTCGATTCGATTCGATCGTTTACCACCCCTAAATGCAACAACAAACGACGATTGGGATGACCCTGCCACATGTGGTATGTGTACGAAGCACACACACAGATGCACACGAAGATTTTATATGGACAAGGCCTTTCAACTATGTTGTCAGTCATTCTAATGGATAACTCTTATAGATATAAATTGAGATTTGAAGAATTCTATTCATTTGTTTAATGGTCTCAGTGCACGACCGTTTAATACAGAACAAAAGGAATCATTAGACGGATGCTATAGAAGCTATTATAATGCATATTTTTCTATGTAGAAGTGTTCAATGACATGATAAACAAGATGCACGAAGTGGATTGTGTATTAGAGTGACAACAATAACAAAGCCAAAAAATCCTTCATCCCAAAATTTTGATGTCAGCTACAACATGAATTATATTCTTCCATTCAGTTCTGTTAAGGGTTATCTTCACTGTTGTCTGTAGAGATTCTTCCTATTTGCTCCCCACCTTGTTCTTTCAGGACTACATTTAGTCCTCCTTACCTCATTAACTATAACCTTACCACTTTGTCTAAATGGTTTAGTTGCCTTTATTGGCCAAGATTAAATCATCTCAATCAACTCTCTCATGTCATCCTCAATAGGAACAATCTCAAACCTCCCACAAATGCACTCATTTCTTGTCTTAACATTCTCACTTTTGTTACACTTACTTACCGAACATCCTGAATCCTTGATCCATAAAAATATTGTTGGTCATATACTTGTCCTATGGAATTGTGTATTTGAGTGACCCATTAAGTAATTTCAAACGTGGAAAGAAACATTTGTTCCTAGGGAACTTTAGAGTCTTACCTCACACGCACACAAAAAGTTCCTAAAGGCGCATTTGGAGTGGAGAGTCTGCTTCATCAAACCCAAAATTCTACTATTTAGTGGATGATTGTGATCGACGATAGATTTCGAACGAAAAGGTGCAAATGAACGCAAATTACAGAGACATGGCAAGTGCTATATTTGAAATGAATCATAAATGAATGCATAATAACAGAAATTAAACTCTCCACTACCAAAATGCAGTGAAGAGGACACAAATCCACTTCTATCAAGAGCATGTATTTAGAAATTTTGTAGAGTTCCTGCAAGATCCAGGAACCTAACTCGAAATGGGGCGTCTAAACTAAAGCCAACTTCATGATGAGATAAGGATACACAAATTTGTACAATAAAATTTGAACTTTTTACTCGATGGGTTTTCTAAATGCAATTAAATAACAACATCAGTATATCCAAAATCCCCACAAAATTTGAACTTTCCTTTCGTTCAGGAATAAAATCAAACAGCTAAGAGAGCAAAGGACAACGGACCTCCAACTTCCTGTTCTCCAGCTGAGCAACGTATTCCTTGGCCCTGACTGCTTCAGCCTCTCGCCTCTCGATCTCAGCCATTGCTTCTCTCGCTCTCTCTACTCTTTTCGAAGCCTCGTTCAGTCCATCGAGTAGTTCTTTGTTCTCTTCTCTCTTTAGGAGCTCATCCACCATTCCTGATACTGCCTCGTTGGAGAACGAAGACTCGTTGCTGATGCTGCTGCTGCTGCATTTGGGAGGTCCAATTGAGATCGTGGGTTTGAATTTGGTTGGGTAGCTTGGGTTAATGGAGAATTTTAGGGGGAGCGATGAGAGAAGGGAGAGGGAGTGCATGGCTAAAGATATTTTGGCCCCTCCTTTCCTGTTTGCTGCTGCTGCTGCATTTGGGAGGTCCAATTGAGATCGTGGGTTTGAATTTGGTTGGGTAGCTTGGGTTAATGGAGAATTTTAGGGGGAGCGATGAGAGAAGGGAGAGGGAGTGCATGGCTAAAGATATTTTGGCCCCTCCTTTCCTGTTGTTTGAATTTGGTTGGGTAGCTTGGGTTAATGGAGAATTTTAGGGGGAGCGATGAGAGAAGGGAGAGGGAGTGCATGGCTAAAGATATTTTGGCCCCTCCTTTCCTGTT
>NC_033801.1:591084-627589 GCF_001876935.1 Asparagus officinalis | reverse complement strand
AATCACTTTTTTCTTTTCCATTAATAACGATTAACTATTTGGTTTGAAAATACACTATATATCTAAACATTTATAATAAATGAATAGCTTTTATTGTTCAATTCATAAACGAATAGAACTTAAAATCACTTTTTTCTTTTCCATTAATAACGATTAACTATTTGGTTTGAAAATACACTATATATCTAAACATTTATAATAAATGAATAGCTTTTATTGTTCAATTCATAAACGAATAGAACTTAACCATAGGCATATTAAAATCATTTGTTTAATAAACTATTCGTTTATACAGCTTAACCAATCACTTTTTTCTTTTCCATTAATAACGATTAACTATTTGGTTTGAAAATACACTATATATCTAAACATTTATAATAAATGAATAGCTTTTATTGTTCAATTCATAAACGAATAGAACTTAACCATAGGCATATTAAAATCATTTGTTTAATAAACTATTCGTTTATACAGCTTAACCCTTAAAATTTATTTTGCTGCTTGTAAATGTGGACAAATAGTTTTTTTTTTTTTGGATATTATATATCACTAGGTTGCATATTCATCACATATATATGATGTTTGGCTTCATTTCAAGACTACAATAATAAATATTTACCGAATATCTAACAAATATGGACCGAATAGTTGTCGAATATTCGATGCTATGCAAAATTGGTTCGAATACTGATTTCCTAATCGATTTGAATTTAGATACGGATTTGAATAGTCAAATACGAATACCAGGGTATTCGATTCGTTCGTTTCCACCCCATTTGCAGATGTGGCCATGTTGGTATGTTTCAGAATGTACTCATCCTTATACACAGTGCACCTGTTATTTCAGGAGCTTGAACTTATGATGACGACTTATTTACGAGAAAAGATTATTTAGTCAAAATATGAGAGAACAGAACAATGCCAAACAAATTACTTATTCGATATTGGTGAAGGTTTCTCGTGCCAAATTTTTTTTGTATTGATCAATCTTACATTTAATATATCACACGGTGCTAAATAGTACGAACATTTGACTGAAAATGCCACTGAACAAGGATATTACATTTAATTTGTCTACAAAAAAATTCTAATCTATACCAATTACAATAATACTTTTGAATAAACATAATACGAGGTGTTAGGAGCTGATTGCTCTTCTACATCCGAAGCCTTGCTCCCAAGGCAATGCTTTTTATAGCCGAGACTAATCATCAAATACCGTGCACGCATTGCCGTCATGTATCCGGATGCCCAGGGCCAATTTTGTTCAGGGGATATTGGGCCTCCACTATCGCATTATTTTCAGATGGGCCCATTTACTTTTGGTTACCTGCTTAGCAGGCTGCACCTACTCTACATGTTGGGTTGGGCTTCTGCAAGACATAGAAGTACGTTCGTGAATTTGAGCTTCTCGGCCTGGACTTACTGGGCCTCAATTTACCAGTGTTTTTTTGGCACCCCCTAAAAAATGTTCTTTTAATAAATAGAAGACCCCGAAAGCCTCGAACTGGTACTCTCGCCGCTCGCATCAACCTCGAGAATGGGAAAAAGAGCGAGCGGCCAACAAATCAAACATCGAAATCGAACCAAGAAGAGGAAGAAAACCAAGATCAACCCCGACAACGACGAGCTTCGACCAAACCCTAACCCTAGCCCTCCATCCTCCCTTCTCAGGACGCCCGGAGCTGCAATTGGGCCGCCTCCCGGGCATTACTCTCGATACTCGACCACGCTCTCCTCCTCCGCGGACTCTGCCTTTCGATCCTCCTGCCGCTCTTGGCGCATCCGCACCGCCGCCGCCGCCCCTCACCATCGCGGGCCCCCGCCTCCTCTGGGCCTCAAACCAGCTCCCGCGCTCCGTCGGTGGTCGGCCCCCCTCATGCGCCACCAACCATAACGCCTAGCAAGCGCTAGAACCTACAGCTCCCCTACTTCTCCTCCAGAACCGCTAGGTCTCATCGGATCCTCCAACGGCGCACCTCATCTTCGTTATGCCATAACCGTTTGCGGCCCCTCCCTCGGCTGATGCGTTCACCGGCCGTGAACTCCGATCGCCCAAATTCCCGTCTGGGGATTTCAACTTCCTGTTCGGCATCCTGACGGCGCCCATCTCTTCGGAATCTTGCTCTCTTCTTGTCGTAGCCCTCAACATCTCCTCCGACCTTTACTCGATCCTGTGCTGGTCACCAGGGAGCAAGAGATGGGTCGAGCTCAATCTCGTGGGTTCTCCTGAAGTTATGTCCTTGGTTGTCTTCAAAGGTCAAGTCTTTGGCATGGATTCCCTTTACAGGGTTTTGGTTATTGATCTCGCGCCTCGTATGAGTTGGAGGCTTCTTGACGCCAAGTTGTCAACTGGGACATTCCTCTATAACTACTACGGCAAGTTTGGGCAGAATTTGGTCGAATGCAACGGGGAGCTCTTTGTTGTTCTTTTGATTCCGACGGGGAAGTTTTCGTTACCTGGTTCGCCCAAGATTGAAGTTTACAGTCTGGACTTCTCGGAATCTGTGTGGGTGAAGAAGGAGAGTTTGGGCGATTGGTGTTTGTTTATGGATGCGGTTGGAAAATGCTCGTTTGCTTGCAGAGATCCGGGGAGGTGGGGAGGGAGAAAGAACTGTGTTTATGTTGCGGGACCTGGGTATGCTGGTTGGAGCGTGTTTCCTTTGGATGGAGAGGCGATCGATACGAGCGAAGAATCTCCTCTGAAATCATGGTATGTGACACTTCCTAGATGGCCTTCACCGGTTTGGGTTTACCCGAGTATGCTTCTTTAAATCTTTATCAATATAGTACCTTATAACGAAGAGAAGAAGAATAAGGTTTTTGTGTCAACGTCCATCTGCTTGTTTCTTTTTGAATGTAAATATGGATGTTTCTGTTTCTTGTTACTTTTGGTTACTTTGATATTATTACTTTCTGGTTGAGATATGACAATAATCTTTTTGGATCATAAACGAATCCCTATTAACATTATATACTCGTCCTACTCCATTTTCCCACTCTCAGTGGAAAGTTTGTTATGATATTGGGCATAATGGCGTGTGTTTGCTTTGAGTTTGTCTTTTATTTTTGTAATCCCAATATAGTTACATACCATGCCATGCTCATAATTCTTTGATATGTAATAAAACAGTCATCGAAGTGTTGTAGAAACGAACAAAAATCAATCAGCAACATAGCACCCTATTGCAACTAAATTGATTTTAGATCTTTTCCAGCACTCTTATGACCTATATGTGCAAGAAGAAGAAAAAAAGATATTGCAAAATTGAAAGTAACAAGAAGGTACTTTCTAGAGAATTTCACTCTTGTTACATCACTTTTTGAACATATCATGAAGTGTTATTGGTTTCTAGTTGTTCTGTAGAAACTTTTTTTTCCTATGATTTGTTGTGCATATCACGTGATTCTAGAACACTTGCCTTAATTTGATTTGATGAATTTCAAAGAAAAACCTTCCCCTAATACATCATCTTTCATCAATCCCACTATCTTTTTCTACTAGCGATTAACCCTCGCATGACACGGGGGAAAGAGCAAATTTAAATCTATATTTAGATAACAGGATAACATGTTTCTCTGAAACGATTTCATCTTAATAAAATAATAATAATAATAAAATGTTGAAAGGAATTTTCTTTGGTTTGGTGAGGGAACTTCCCCACTATCCTTTGGACCGTACGTATCAAACCCCTTGGCATGGCTAAGAGGCAACCATCAACACGCGACCTCGGTTATTTTAAGAAATTAAATTCTTGTGGGTGCTCTTTACGAGACTCAGACCTGAGACCTCGAAGTACTACTCATAGGTGGTTTACTAACTCGGCTAGACCTTTTTTGGTGTTGAATGGAAATTTAGCATGTGATACTGTTTTTATAGAAACTCAGCTAAGAAGATAGCTTTCCTCATAAGGTATCTATATGAATCATGCAAATGGATCGGTTTAGATTGGTGTACTAAGACAGTAAGACGTACATTCTAATAAAGTTTATATACACAGGTAGACTAACTTGCACTTGCAAAAGAGAGATGGTTTCTATCTGAATATTGTTCTTATCTAACAATTTAACACATTCACTGTTTGAGATATAAGATGGTGTTAACTACACAATATGGTTTCAATATACGACTGAAAAGCTCTTTTATATTTCCTATGAAAGAGTATCAAAATTGCTTGGACCAATAAATTCCAGTCAATTCACAAAATTATTTCATTAAAAATTTATTGGAGAGAGAGGTTATACCTAGAAATGAAACCAGTGGTAGAAAAGAACCACGAAGGATTCCGAGCAATTTTTGGATGAAAATATTCACGATTTTGTGAGCTATAATATACGATTTTTGTTATTTCGGTCAGTTGAAAATAATTTCCAAGGCCAAAATTCATGATTTGGTGAGCTGCCCACGATTTTTTGCTATTTTTAGTCGATTTGACCAATTGCAAATAATGTTGCGGAGTTTAAAATTCACGATTTCACGAGCAACTCACGATTTTTGGCCATTTTTATTTGTTTAGAGTAGGCACATAATTTTGCAGATGCCAATATCATGATTTTGTGGGTTATATAATCCAAGATTTTTGGCCATTTTATTCATTTTGACCTGTTGGCAAATAATTTTGTGGAGGCTAAAATTTATGATTTGGTGAGTTACAACCCACATAATTTGGCTATTTTTAGTCATTTCGACCTGTTGGTAAATAATTCCCGTAGATGCTAAAATTCGTGATTTCGTGAACTAATATATAGACATTTCTTGTTGACTAGTTGGCAAATAACTTTGTGGAGGCAAAAATTTCATATGTTATAACTCACGATTTTTAGTCATTTTTAGATATTTCGACCAGTTAGCATATAATTTCGTGTAGGTCAAAGTTCTCAATTTCATGAGCTGTAACCCATGATTTTTGGCAATTTCTAGTCATTTTGACTCCCTAGCAAATAACTCTGCGGAGGCCTAAATTCATAATTTCATGAGCTATAACTCGCATTTTTGGGGCAATTTAATCATTTCAACTGGTTGACAAATAATTTCGTGAAGATCAAAATTTATGAATTTGCAATTTATAATCCACAATTTATAGCCATTTTTAGTGGTTTCGACTCGTTAGCATAATTTTACGGTGGCCAAAATTTACGATTTTATAGACTATAACTCATGATTTTCTGCCACTTTTAGCCATTTTGACTCGGTGGAAAATTCAACGTAGGTCAAAATTCATGATTTCATGAGTTATAGCCCTAGATTTTTGAGCATTTTTAGTCATTTTGACCCGTTAGTAAATAATTTTGCGGAGGTCAAAATTCTCAACTTCCTTACTTGTAAACCACAATTTATGGCCTATTTTAGTCATTTTAACCCGTTGACAAATAACTTTGTGAAGATCAAAATTCGCAATTTCGTGAGCTACTCATGATTTTTAAAAAATTATAGTCATTTCAACCTGTTGACAAATAATATCATGGGGGTCCAAAATTCACGATTTTGCAAGCTATATCAACGATTTTTGGTCATTTTTGGTCATTTCAACCCATTAGCGAAAAAACTTTGCGGAGTCCAACATTCATGATTCATGACTTATACCCTCAATTATAGGGGTGTGCAACGGTTGGTTCGGTTCAGTTTTTACCAAAATTTGAACAACCGAACCGAACCGCCTATAATTCAAAGCAGAACCGAACTGTTGCAAGTCGGTTCGGTCCGGTTCAGTTCGGTTTGTTCGGTTCTAACTTCATCAAACTTCTTATCAAACAACAAACTGTGTTAAAGAAAACAAAAGATATTAACAAAGTAGGATATTATGAAGCATTAAACACTGATTTAATGATATTGTTTTCAACCCATAATGATTCAGAAAATGAGTTTAGAGTTTGAGTCTTTGACTCTTTGAGGACGGGTCTGGCAGGGTTTGAGATCAGAATGGATAGTATTGCACTATATACTATCGGTTCGGGTTGAAAAGTTTTCAAACCGACCCGAACCACCCTACTCATAAAACCGATTTTTCCGGGTCGGTTCGGGTTGGTTCGGTCGGTTTTTTCGGTTTGGACCGAACCATGCTCAGCCCTACTCGATTATGGCCATTTTTAGTCGTTACGACCAGTTGGCAAATAATTTAGTGGACGCCAAAATTCAAGATTTGTGAACTATATAACCCACAATTTTGGGTCATATTTAGTCATTTCGACCGTTCACAAGTAATTTTGTTGTGGTCAAAACTCACGATTTTCTTAGTCGTATAACCCACGATTTTTGGCTAATAATTTTATGGAGGTCAAGAGTCACGATTTCAATTTTTTGTCATTTTAGTCAATTTGGGAAATAATTTTGTAGGGCCCAAAATCACTATTACGTGAGATATAACCCTTAATTTTTGGTCATTTTTAATTGTTTCTACCTATTGACTAATAATTTTGTAAAGATTAAAATTCACAGTTTTTTTAGCTATAGCCGACATTTTTTGGCCATTTTTTATCGTTATGACCCATTGGCAAATAATTTTGCGGACTTCAAACTTTACAATTCCTTACATGATGTCCCACGGTTTTTTGGCCATGTTTAATCATGTTAAGCCATTAGCAAATAATTTTTACGGAGGCCAAAATTATATATTTCATGAGCTATAACCGAAGACTTTTGGCCATTATTAGTCGTTTCGATCTGTTGGCAAATAATTTTACAGAAATAAAAATTCACGATTTTATAAGCTTGTAACTCATGATCTTTGGCTATTTTTAGTCATTTTGATCTATTGGCAAATAATTTCTTAGAGGTTAAAAATTCACAATTTTATAAGCTATAACCCATGAATTTTAGCCATTTTTTGTTATTTCCGCGCGTTACAGAAGTAAAAAATCACGATTCCCTGAGCTAGAACAAATGATATTTTGCGATTTATAGTTGTTTTGACCCATGGGCAAATAGTTACGTGCAGGCCAAAATAAGAAAATACATGAGCTATGATCCATGGCTATTGTCCATTATTAGTCATTTCAACACGTTGATAAATAATTCCGCAGAAGCTAAGTTGACTATTTTATGAGCTATAACCAACGATTGTTTGTCATTTTAGTCATTCTGACCTATTGGCAAATAATTTTAGAGAGGCCAAAATTATATATATCATGAGCTATTATCCATGATTTTTATTCATTATTAGTCGTTTTGACTCGCAGTCAAATATTTTCACAATAGCCAAATTCAAGAATTCGTGAACCATAACTCATAATTTTTTGCTATTATTTAGTCATTTTGACCCCGTTATCAAAAAAAATCACGGAGGTCAAATTTCATACTTTTTTGCTTATAACTCACGTCTTTTTTACCATTTTTAGTCATTTGGACCCTTTGTCAAATACTTTCACGGTAGCCAAAATTTACAATGCTATTACCCATGGTTATTGGCCATTTTTGTTATTTCGACCTGGTGGAGAATAATTTCGTTGAGGTCAAAATTTATGATTTCGTAGGCTAGAACCCACGATTATTTGTCATTTTCAATACGCTTGACCCATTCTCAAATAACTTTGCAGAGCATAAAATTCATGATTTCTTGAGTCATAACCCACAAAAAAATTTTATTGCTATTTTTAGTCGTTTCAACCTGTTGTCAAATAGTTTCGTGGTGGCCGAAATTCAAGATTTTGTGAGCTATAACTCATGATTTTGTCAATTTTAAATCATTCGAACCGTTGGCAAATAATTTTCAAGAGGTCAAAATTCACAATTTCGTGAGCTATAACTCATGACTTTTTGTTATCTTTAGTTGCTTTGACCAACTGGCAAATAATTTCGGGGAGGCTAAGATTCACAATTTTGTAAGCTATAACCCACAATTTTTAGCCATTTTTAGTCATCTCGACCAGTGGCAAATAATTTCTTGGAGGTCAAAACTCATGATTTCCTTGAGCTGTAACCCACAATTTATGACCAAAATTTACGATTTCGTGAGCTATATATCCCATATTTTTTTGCCACTTTTAGTTGTTTTGACTTGTTAGCAAATAATTATGCGAAGGCTAAAATTTGCGAATTTATGGCATATTGCCATTATTTTTATCTATGTTCATTTATTTTTATCTGTAAGTCAATAATTTCGCAGATGCCAAAATTCACAATTTCGTAAGCTTTAACCAATGATTTTGTGCTATTTTTAGTCGTTTCGAACAATTGACAAATAATTTCACAGATGCCAAAATTAAGAATGCCATGAGCTATAGCCCATAAATTTTGTCACTATTTGTCGTTTTCACCCGTTAGCAAATAATTTTATGAAGGCTAAGATTCACAATTTCATGAGCTGCAAGACACGATTTTTAGCCATATAAGTCGTTTCGATCCATCGGCAAATTACTTTTTTGATGTCAAAATTCATGATTTCATGAGCTATAAATCATAACTTTTTAGCATTTTTAATGGTCTCAATCCGTTGCTAAAGTTCACGATTTCATGAGTTACTAAACCATAACTAGCCTGAGGATTCTTGTTTACTTGTCTTTCAATTCCGGCGGTTTTTATTTGGCACATCATGTTGATGCAACCCATCTGTCTTATGAATTTGGCAGAATAACATGCAAGGTAATCAGACATTTCCTGAGCAGTCAGCAAGGC
Source organism: Asparagus officinalis (assembly GCF_001876935.1). Lineage (NCBI taxonomy): Eukaryota > Viridiplantae > Streptophyta > Magnoliopsida > Asparagales > Asparagaceae > Asparagus > Asparagus officinalis. The sequence continues at coordinate 618,978 of NC_033801.1, read as the reverse complement.
TTTTGCTTGCTTTTCTTTTTTTCCCCCCTCCTCCTTCCATTGCCCCCATTAAGTGGTGGCAGAGGCTTGCCTTATTATATGGCAACGTCTAGGGCTGCTTGATAATAGGGAAGACAGTGGCGCATTCAGCAGTTCACCCTCTTCTATTAATTCTGGCAGCAGCTACTCCTCCCAGAATTTGTTCTATACATTCAAGTCTCATACGTTCTTGAAAACTGATTATATTTCTCGGAGATGTTACAGGGGGGAAAACATCACACTCGTCTATAAAACTCGATACTCAGAATGAATGATTGGATATACCCCGGCCCTACAGTCTCTAACGCTAAATTTAAAACACAAGAACCAGAAGATGGGGGGAAAGTGAAACAAAGGCTAACTGAAATCTTTGCGATAACAAACAAAAACTCGAAACCCCGTCATCCTATTAGTAAATCACTTTGCACCACCAAATCCATTCCCGAAAAAATTCAATACTTTGGCTACTGATCCTCGGACAGTTCCTTATGTCAAGCATCTTCAGATTATCCCATCTCATCTGCTCGAGACACTCGAGTCCTAAATCGCTTATACCTGCACAACCCGCCATCGATAACGACTGCAACCTATCTTTCCCTTTGAAAACCAAACACCAAAGACTAATATCAGTAATCTCACATCCATCCACCTTCAGTTCTTCCAGCACAACACAATGTGAAGCAATTGTCTTCATGATCTTGTCACTGACACCACTGCAGTTCTCTAGCTTCGCAGACTTGAGCCCTGATCCTAATCCCTTCACTATAACATTCAGAGCCTGATCACTTACCGTTCTACAACCACTCAGCTCTAAGCTTACGAGGTTATCGGCAGCGTTTTGAAACATCAAGAGGCGAAGCAGTCCTTGATCGGAGAAAGAGCTCATGCCTGTCAAGCTAATTTTCTTCGCTTGGTTGCAAGAGAGTGCCATCCAAGAGAGGAATTCATCGCCGATCCCATCGCAATCTCTCAGCTCAAGTGTGGATAAAAGAGGATAATTGTTGAGTAGAAGGAAATGTTCAGGTTTTGTAATTTCTTGGTTCTCGATGATCCTGCATTTATTTAAAGAGAGGATCTTTAGTGTGTCCCTCCAATTTCTGAGAGCTTGCAGTAGCCCTTTGGAACTGAATCCAATGTCTTCCTCTAATCTCAAGCACTTAACCAATTTGGCAGATTCTGATAGCTCTATTAGAACCTCATCTGTTAACGAGATGCATCTTCGTATGTCGATAGACTTCAATCCTGTAAATTTTGATCCTCTGAAGCTTTCTCCTGTTAAGCCGGCACAGAGTCTCAATTTGAGTGACTTGAGCTCCTCCATTGCTCCAATCAGAGAATAGCCCATCTCAGTAGGACCCTTGACCTTCTCCAAATGTAACACCTGAAGAGCTTTGCCTTGGTTTACGATCGTTTTTAATACCTCATCTCCAATCCGCATCATCGAAATCTTGAGCCTGAGCAATTGGGGCAAATTCGAAACGAGCGATATGATTCCTGAATCTTGAACACGAGGGCATTTCACCAGAGACAGAACTTTGAGCTTCAAACACTTTTTCCTGATAATCTCAAACGACTCGCCTCTGATGAGAGGACATGACTCAATACTCACAGCTGACAGCTCTGTGCAACTGCTTGCTATAGAACACAGGCCATTATCACTGATTAGAGGCAAGTTGATCAGATTCAGCCTCTCCAAATCCCTGCACCATTTTGCGATTGCTTGAAAACCCATGTCTCTGACCGAATCACAGTCCCAGAGACTTAAACACTTGAGTGATGGGCTAGCTTTCGCAATGGTTTCAAGGCCATCATCAGTGACTGAAAACGAACGAGGCAACCCCACGATACAGAGGAATGTGAGAGCTCGAGGAGGGTAGGCTCGAACTGCAAGAGCAGCGAGCCTAATGTTGTTGGCTTTCGCCCCCATTAGCCAACGAGAGAAAGGTTGAGGATGATGAGGAGGAGATTGCTCAGGCAATTCAACGCCTGAGACTCTCATGCTCGCCATTAGATGTAGCCATTTCTTTGAGACCGCGGCAGAGTTGCAGCGGTCTTGGGAGTTGACGAGGAAGCCGAAGATCTTTTGAACGCATTCATCTGGGAGACCGTCGATTAGATTTTGGCCCCCCGGGGAAGCGAGTTTGAGTTTCTTTTGAGCAATGGAGATGTCCATTAATTGCGTTCGGATAGTGAGAGGGGGAGAAGAGGTATGAGAGCAAAGTGTCTGAGGAGAAATTGTGCTCTTAAAAAGACAAAAAAAAAAGGGCAAGAGGCGGAGACCAAGTTCTCTTCACTGCTGACAGTAAGAGGATTAATTACCGTGAGTGCATCTGATGCGTGTATAAAGAAAGTCCACTAGAAAAGAGACTAAATGCAACCTCCATTGGCTCCCCTTCGTTTCCATTCCAAAACTGGGAGAGGGGCTTCCCTCTGGTTCCCTTGTATTCTCTGGCTCCGGGTTTGGAGAAATTAATCTGTGGCTTCTCGTTCAATGAACACGCGGGGTTTTTGAACCGTGGACTGTTGGGCTTGCGGTTATGGGCCCGGTAGCCTTTTAGAATGACCAAATGATAAGTTCAATGCATCCAAGCCCAGGATGAAGGTCCCTCTCCCCTGGCAGTCTTTTAGAAAGAAATTGTTTTCTTAGTACCAGTGGATGAACGTTCAAAGGAACTGGGCACCCACTTGTTCACAGAGAACAACTGTCATTGGCTTAATTTGTTTAGTGGGATGGTTAGTATTTGCCAATAATATTATCATCTAATTGACGCCGATTCGATTGTTCATGGATACTATTAGCTGCTACGTTCTTAGCTAGTGAAGTGAAGGGTTCCGATTTTGTTCATGGAAATCATATTCTCGAAAAGTTTTTCCTTGCTGGGATACAGTAGAGAGGACACCAGGGTGTCCTGGAGAGATTATGCGCATGGTCTGGGACTGAACGTCTTTTTGTTTGAGAATCTAGCCTGGTAGAAATCCCCTGGATTGTTCTGTTTAGCACTTGGACTCTCTGCTTCAGACCAAGTAATTTCTTAAGTTAGGTTGAGATGTCACGTGAGAGCCATGTTATGATAAATTATCTTTTACTTTCAATCATATCATATCATACTCCTTTTAAAAGTACGAGTTAGGGAAAATCTTTCCATGGTCAATATTATCCTTAATTTTTTTAAATATTATATTGTTATCCTAATCTATTCTAATTTTCTTATCTTCTTTGAATTTGTTGATGCTCGTAAACAAACAGTCGATGGGGGTTTCCCGCTGTCGGATGCAGCTTCGATCCTGGCGACGGTGGGGAAGAATGAGAGGATGAATATTAGGGCCGACTCCTCCTCCGACTTTATGCCCGATTCTGAGCACGCGGGGTGGACTGATAGCCTGCACATGCAAGAATCGCATGAATACGAGGCTAGTTTCCCCCGTGGTACCTCCGACGGTCAAGTCAGTTGATGAACTTGGGGAGAGTTTGTTGAGAGAGGCTAGTTTCCCCCGTGGTACCTCCGACGGTCAAGTCAGTTGATGAACTTGGGGAGAGTTTGTTGAGAGGCCCCTGGGCCATTGGTCAAGTCAGTTGATGAACTTGGGGAGAGTTTGTTGAGAGGCCCCTGGGCCATTGAGGTCCTTGCAGGGAGTTTTTCCTCTGGAAGTATTAAAATACACTGAGAAAAGATCCCGAAGGGGAGTAAAGCTAAGGTGCAAGAAGAAGCAGAGAGAGAGAGAGAGAGAGCCCCCTCGTCCTTACCTTCATTACCTCCTTTTATAGCCCCCTTGCCTCTGGGAGTTTAACCCTCGGCTTTTGTTGACTATGCACAGGAAGCGGTTTGAAAGGTGAATAGGCAGGCTGCTGAGTCATCTTTCTTCCTCCAGGTGTCGGAAGGCGGCTGGGAGGGAAGTCATTCAGTGCCATGGGAGAAAGGTCTTCTCAGTGCTCTGGGTTTGTCAGAATAGGCAGGGTGTAGGGTAGATCGGCTGCGTGGTCGTCCTTCTCTTTCTAGGTGGTGGCTGGGAATTGGAGGAGAAGTCATTCGTGCACAGAGAAGCATCATGGCAACTATCTGGGAAATTACTTGTAAGCCGAATAAGCGGCTGGTGCACGAGGGTTGTCAGAATGGAGATCTTGATGGGACTAATCAGTATTGTTGCGTCGATTGACGTCTTAAATGATCTTGGTCGGCTCTTATCCCTTTGGCCGAGGCGGGTTGATCTGTGAGACGTCATTATGAGTTGGCGACTCGGTAGTCGAGTCGTCTGCTCAAGGAGTTGTCTTAATTGCGAGGGGGCGACTGACCCCGTTCTTCGAGTCGGTCATGATGACCTGTCGATCGGAATAAGGCTTGTTTGCTCGTCTAGTCGAGGGACTTGGTTCTGACTGGGCTTCTGAGCCTCTAAGTTGACTCGGACAGTAGCTCGCTTGGGCTTATGCAGGTATTATTCTGATACTTCTATTTTGATGTGGTGACTGACCATAACAGAATTTATAATTAAATGATTTATCAAATCCATAATGAGACTTAACATGTTATTGGATAAAAGTGATATGTTCGATATAATTCAAATCCTTTACTTATTTTAATTTGTAGAGAAATCTAAAAAATATATGCTAGCCAGCACCTAAAAGTTTTTTGACCTTGTAAAAAATACCCTCAAGATAAAACTCTAAAAATTTATAAAACTCTAAAATTTTTACAAATCGTAAGATAAAACCCTCAAGATTGTAAAATTTATAAAAATCCTGATAATTTCCAACCTAATAGTACATTAGAAATATAGGAGTTATAAATATCCCCTGCATAATTTTTAATTTATAGAAAACACCTTTAAAGTTTTAAAAATTACAAATAAACACTCAAAATTCAAATTTTACAAAAACACTCTGGGAATTTCAAACTCATTAGTAAAATGAAAATATAGGAATTATAAATAGTCTATAAACAATTTATAATCTATAGAAAAGGCCTATAAGTTTAAAAAATTACAAAAAACCCCTAATATTCATAATTTACAAAAAAAATATCATGAGAATTTCTAACCTATAGACACTACAATGAATATACAAAATTACTAGCAGCCCCTAGAAAATAAAAAAATTACAAAAAAGTATCGTACTCCGTTTAAAAGTATAGATTTAGAAAAAAAAATCATGGTTAATATTACCCATAACTTTTTAAAAATAACATAACTAATTAAAAATCTATTAGATTTGAAATTTACAAAATTACGAGCAACCCCTAGAAAATAAAAAATTTATAAAAAGATATACAAAAAGATATCATACTCCCTTTAAAAGTATTAATTTAGGAAAAACTTTTTATGGTCAATATTACTCATAATTTTTTTAAAAAGAACATAACTAATTAAAAATCTATTAGATTTAAAAGTTACAAAAAAACAAACTTAAAGTTTAGTACATTGCAAATTACCCCTCCAAAGTTTGAAATTTTTCAATGATTTTTTATAGTTAAACTTAAAGTTTAGTACATTGCAAATTACCCCTCCAAAGTTTGAAATTTTTCAATGATTTTTTATAGTTCCTTGATTTTAATGTAATTTTTTATAGTACCCCTCCAAAGTTTGAAATTTTTCAATGATTTTTTATAGTTCCTTGATTTTAATGTAATTTTTTATAATTTTGTGTATTTGTTAATTATAGAAGTTTAGGGTGTTTGTTTTTACAATTTTCAAAACTTTTGAGGATATTTCTTTTGTAGTTTTCTAAATTTTCATTGTGTTTTACTGTAATGCATAGATACATTAATTAATGATGATATTGAAGAGTAAGTCATTCTTAAGATGTATTAGGCTATAGTTAAGTGTGCAGATCACTATTCCCAAGTAGTATAGTTTATGCATGCAAAAATTTTCAAACAATCTATATAGTGGTTAAAAGGTTTTTGACTTTAATGTACTATCTTTTATAAATTATATTTAATGTGAACACAATATATAATTTTAACTGTGTCATTATAATTTTAATATGTTTAATCGATTGACTATATAAATATGAGTAAAATCGAGTAAAATCACAACTAAAAGTTAATGTGAATATGAGTCAAACCACAACTAAAAGTTTAATGAACATATTGCAAGTAAATTCATATGCAAAATTCTTTTACGAATTGAATGATCACCCATCTTTTAAAGACTTCAAGATACTAATAAGTAAAGATATTGTACTAGATCAATGTGTTTATAACTCACAAATAGTAGATGACGTAACGACAGTCTGGGTTGAAAGAAACAATGATAATATTCCATTTGAAAGAGATATTATTGTGTTGATAATCAATCCCGCAAAAAAATTATTTTCTATTTTATTTTAATCTATTTTTATCAATTTAAATAACCATGATATTCGACCACGTGCATTGCACGTGCAATCTAACTAGTTAACTTAAAAAAGACTAAGCTACCCTCTAAGAAAAGTGGCTTCGTTCTCGTGTGAGGTCCATAGATTGTACGTGCTAATAAAGATTTTAGGTAGTATAAATGGTTACACATAGAAATTTTATTATTATTATAAATTTTATTATTATTATTATTTTATAGTGAACATTACCATATTTTAAAGGATGTTCTACAATTAAGTCATAGAAGCAAGAACTTGCTTAGGGTGTGTTGGTTAACTGGAACATTTTTTATAGAAATACAACAATTTATAGTATAGGACAATTTTCTAAAGTATGATATTTTAGTGATATAACTGAGTAATTTTTTTAATAGAATATTTTAGTAAGATAATTATTAGTATAATTAAGAATAATTTTTAATAATCAATAAGCATATAACTCGTTCGTTTTGATAGGCTAACGTACGAAATTCTTTTCGTACTAAAGATTTTACGGTCTTACGAGCTCGTGGGCTACCAACGTCGGCTCCAGCCCATTCAAAATTTGGGCACTAAGTCCAGTCCAGCTAAACTTGGCTCCTACCCCCATTTACATGGATCCGGTCCATCCAATCAAGCCACTACCGCGACTTTCTCCAAAAATATAACATCGAATCCCAGCCGCTGCTACATGGATAACCGAAACAACAGGAAAAAAAAACAAAAGAAGCCTTTTTGTTCTTCTTAAAAATTCTTTTCTTTTCTTTTTTTTTTACCCCTTCTATCAAGTAATTTTCTGGCCTTCGCCTCTATTTGTATAATTTCTTTTTTATGATCTGATTATATTTTTCAGCATCCGGAATCTGAGATTTTGTAAAATAATTTTAGGGATCAGGGATGGCGAGCGAACCGAAAGTGTATGCACTTGAAGAGGTCGCGAAGCACAACGTGAAAAAAGATTGTTGGCTCATCATGTTCGGAAAGGTCCTTCCTTTTTTCCCCCCTCCATTTTGTTTGACTTGTTAATAAATATATATTATGATTAGAATTATGTGATTTTGGTGATAATAAAAAAAGTTTTTTTTTCCATTAGTTGACTTTAATTTGGAGGATCACAATATTTAGCCATTGCCTTAATCGCGATCCAGTTTCCTATTTGTCACTCTTGTGTGCTTCTCATCATAGCTCTCAAAATGTATTAGCATTTGTATCTAATTTTTAATATAACCTTTTGTATCTGAATCAGAACCCCGACATATTTAATGTGTCAATAGGTGGTATCCGATAAATGGACCACATACTGCTCTCTCTCTATATATATATATATATTTAAATTTCTATTGCAATTTGTTAATGGCAATATCTCATTAAATTTTAATTTCATGTAACAAGATGGATTTTTTGTTAGTAGACTCAAAAGAGATGAATGGAGAATAAGTATTCATGTAGTCGCTCATAAATATTTGCAACAAAACCTTCAGCTGATATTAAATTACAAGAGACCTAGGAAAATATATCAGCAACAAACCTGATAATAGGCGAGATAAAAACCTTTTAAAAACCTGTTATAAGCACAACTCATATGAATAGGACAAAGTCCTTTTTTAAGATTTTCTAATTAAATTCTTACTGATTAAAGTTGGACTTGTTTCGCTCAAAAAACCGAGGAAAAAAAGGAAATTTTGAGGGGAAAAGGTAAATGGAGAATTTGTGGTAGTTAGAAGAAATCTAGTTTTCTATGTGGATCTCTTTGTGTTACTCTCGTGTAGTAAGTTTTGTAGAAATCATTTAAAAGCTTGGGACAAATGCACAAAAAAGGGCGTATTTTTGTACCTTTATGTTTCGTAAGCTTTTATCGCCAAAAAAGTAATATCTGCAATTTATTGTCTATGCATCATGTTGTCGCAAAATCAATGCTGAAATAACACAACACATGAATAATTTGGTCAAGATAGGGAAATATGGAAGATCATCCTAGTCCTTTTTTTATGTGCATTAAGTATGCAGATTGTAATAAGTAGTTGCACGGTCATTTGAACATTCACCGCATTGGTAAAACTAAGATATATGAGCTCAAGTGCAAACAATGCCTTTCATTTTTCAGCATATGCATCGATATTTTGAGAAACATGGTATCTTTTGTGCTTTTACAATTTACTAAAGGTAACCGTTTTCATGTAAATTGCATCCCTCAACTTCAGTCATTTGCACAATTGTCTGCCTCGCACAATTCTTTTACGTTTCTAACACCTTTATACGATTAGAAAACTGCTTATCGCAATTATCTGAGTCTCTTTCATCAGAAGATGGGTTCAGCTATGGAGTCCCAAGCCTTCAGAGAAATAATGAGGGACCTAATTGTCTGACATATTCCGGCTAAGTGGCTAAAATGATGCAGTTCATTAATCAAGAATTCAATCAGACATCATGACATATGTTAGCTTTATGGACTTGTAGGCTATACTGTCTACAGTTTTTGATAAATTTATTTATTTCTTTCCTTTTCACAGGGAATTATAAGAAATGTTCCCCAATAACAAAAATAAGTAATTACTTGAAATGGTGGATTGTGGGTGGATTGTGGCTGACCACTGTCCATTTTCCATGTGTTTTCAGTGGGGAAGAGGGCCCACGAGGGTAGGTGGAGGCTAACAAAATGTGTGCTAGATATGAATGAGGAGGAATTCAACTAGGTGTGAATGGTTACTAGTAAATGATCCTCGATCGTTTACTGTTCATTGGTTTAGTTGTTCATCTGAATACAATTCTACTTAAAATTAATGGTCTTATGGATAGCTTGATCACTTTTTTTATTTTTGCATCTCGTTGTGATATCATCTGGTTCATACTGACAAAGCATCAAGGAGATCGAGCAGCTAACATATTGATAAACCGATACTTGCAGGTGTATGATGTCACAGAATTTCTTGATGACCATCCTGGTGGAGATGATGTTGTGATATCATCGACCGGTAATATTAATATGTACATTTGCAATACGTTTTAAATTCAAAATAAACAGTAGATGCAGAAAATCTTTGTGGAACCATTATTTGATTTACTTCATGCAGGGAAAGACGCAACAAACGATTTTGAAGATGTGGGTCACAGCAAGACTGCTACAAACATGTTAGACAAGTACTATATCGGCGACATTGATCCTACGACTATGAAAACCCCAGCGTATGTTGCGCCAATTCCGAAGGCAACAACTACAGCTGATAACGGCCCAGGTTTTATCATCAGAATACTGCAGATGCTCGTGCCCGTTGTGATCCTGGGGTTGGCGTTTGCTGTCAGGAAATACACAAAACCTGAGTAGCTCGGATCCTCTACAATTTTGGAAGATAGCGTAGTTTTGGATGTCAGTAGTTGATTTCTTTTTAAAGGTTAAGTGTAGGTTTTTACTACTCCCCGAGCCAAAAAAACCTGTTGGTTTTTAGACGGATTCATTTGGTGATGCATTCATTTTGTTTTTTGATCTTATATTGCTGCGTATCAAATGCGTATGCACCTACATATCGGTAAAGGATGGGTGCCAATCCTGCAGATGAGATGTTTTTGAAGATTATTTCGACGTATTTTTCGCAAATCTGTGAAATTACTCCTGAAATAACTTAGGCGCAGTAGTGCATTTAAAAGCAACAAAAAAGAGCTGTTTGATCTTTATTGAACCACAATTTAATACAGATTGCCGTTTGACCAGGTTCGTGTACAAGTTATGTGAATTTGATGATACAAAGCATCTGAAAACATCATGCTACAAGCCTACAGCATCGGGCTAGCACTTCATTCGCAGCGAAAGAATAACCAACAATATTCTCCAGACTGCGCAATCACTCTTCAAGTTATAAGCCCTAACTCATATTCCCCCCATAAATTATAAAAAATCAAGAGAAGAATCTGATTACATTGGCCGGGCCTGTATTAACTCAAAAATAATTTAACCCAGCAGGATTACAAAACTTTTTTTTCCCCTCCGAACTGACTCCAAATTGGCAGTGATGTTGTTGCCCAACAGGAGAAGGGAGCGAAATGCCGAAATCTGGTTATAATAAATCTCAAAAGAAGAAAAATGATCAGAAGTGGAAACTCAAAGGCCACACTACTACTCGATTTTATCGTGTACTGTGGCAACCAGATCATGGGCATCATCGAGAAGCCTCCAAACATCTAGTTGCCCGGACAAGCTATTGCATTCTCTCATGATCTCATCCATGCTGCTGCTTCTCTCAATTAGCAACTTCCTCTTCTGCAGCACACAAGCAGCAATAGCATACAACAATAAATCGTCAGTAGGAGGAGCCTTTGCCCTGATCCTCCCCCATGCTGACTTCCTAATTCCTGCCCTGACCGCTGCTTGGTCTGCCCACATAACCTCCCAAAGGGACACTGTTTGCTCAAAGGTAAGCTCCCGTCGAAACAAAACTACCACCATTCTGTACACAAAAAAGCAGTCCTCAGCCTGAAGCTTCTCTAAGTGGCGATAGAGGTGCAAATCCTTGGTCTGTATAATCTTTGCGACAAGTTTCAACTGCCTACGAATGCCCACCTCATCAAGTCTAAAGTTGTGACGGGCTTTCTTCATGAAACCCACAAAGCACCAGAATGCATCATGGTCTTCCTCCATAACTGCAAGTATGGGAGAAAGGAGATCGCTCATTCCTTGACAGTAGCCAGTCTCGGGATCATAGATTGCATAGGCCTCAAGAACTGCAACCAGCCGGGCGGCATGATAGATCATGCACGGCTCCAGATGGTCAAAATCTTTGAGTCCAACTGATGCAGCAGATTGTAGAGCTTGTTCCTCTGAGACCAGGGCTTGTGATGGAGAGTATATAACCCACTCAGCATTGGCTCTTACAGCATCCAGTCGAATTATTCGCTGCCATGTTTCAAAGTCCTCAGTGGTTCGAATAGAAGGGTCTCTTTTATGTGAAGCACAGCTGTACTTGGACTCAGGGTCTAGAATCTGTTCGAGGATGCAGGATGCTGCTGTGCTTTCAGATTCTTCTTCGAACGAGGAATCAGAATCAGACGATTCTGTCTCCACCAAGGACACCTCGATGTTAGTGATACCACTCCTATCTTCTTCCTCTTCGTCCAGATTACATGATTTGGACTCCGGACTTGTATCGTATAGCGGTTGGTCAAAATGGTCACTCTCTCCTTCGGTGAGATTACGGACTTCTGTGCTAGAGGATTCAGGGATCTCATCAAGACAACAGCTGTCACCTTTACCGAACTCACACAGTTCTAACAAGTAAATGCCTCTGCGGTTGTGACTTAAAATTCGACGACAACGCCTCCTTAAAGCTTCATATTCTTTCCTGTATAGTATTAACACAGGCAACGGTTGATACTTGATGATCTCTATTATAGCCAAACTGGATAAACTAGCATATAAAGAATATTTAAACTAAAAACATCACTACTGAGAGTCACCAAAAGAGTCAAAACACGCTTTGCACTTTGATTTACACCCAGGTTCAGCCCATCCCTAGAAGGGGTCAAAGCAAACTCAGGTCCCTTTTCTAAATAAAAAATAAGAAAATTCCTCTCTTTTCATTATGCTCCCCCTCCCTCCCTCTTAGGCTTAGGTATATAACAGCTTTAATTATTCTTTCTTTCTTTCCTTTTTTTCTTTCTTTCTTTTTCTTTTTCAGCCTAGACCAGCAATTTCACTTTTGGGTCTGAGTTCAATCTTTGTCAAACCAATGGGATTCCGATCTTGGTCTAGGATCTGTAGCTAACTGATGGGTCAACATTAAGGCATGCATCAAATTGGATTTGGGTCTAATGCACCTACAAAACTTACTTGACACTTAATTACGCTATATCAAAAGACAATGTTGGACAGTAAGCATGTAAGTTTAGCTTGGAAAAAAGATAATTCTAGCATCTCCGAGAAATTAAAAAAAGAAAATACATATCGATTAAACAAGTTAGTGATGTACCTTTTCTGTACTTTGACGGTATTCCTTTCAGCTTCTGTACTGTTCAGATCATATCTGTAGAGAGATTGAGAAGACAATGTCAGAAACGCAGTTTCTTGTTAATAAATAATCCTAAACTGCTAGATCTTCTAAACTATATAATATGCAGCAAACTTCATACCTAAATGAAAGAAAAAAAATTAAGCCCATTAATATATGTAGTAAAATATCATGCAAAATAAAGGACTAGCAATAGACGTGCACATCAAGCCATGTTGCTGAGAAGATTTAAGCAAGGTATTGATTCAATCTTCAAAAGTTTTGCAATAGATACAGAAGCTAGAATAGCGTGTAGATGGTGCACAGGAAAAGGCAAAGTCAACCATCCAGGGGACACATGTCTAAACTGCAGCCACCGTCATGGCTTTGCTTGTCTGACTAATCCTATGTTGCATGGGTATGGATACGGGTGCCAGCATGGGTTCGGGACACGGCAAATTTGCAAAAGGTAGGGGAGGGGGACACGGCAATGTATGCACATATATTATATATTGAAATTAATATTTTACATGAGATCAATGTTTTTTATTCACATGTTATGAGAATTAAAATTCTTATGACATTTTTATGTTTATTTTATTATGTGGATTATAAATTGTAAAAACTCTCATCTTCTGAACCAGACAGTCAACAACCATCAAAAACATATTTTGAGAACCCAAGAAGTGGATGTGAAGGGTATGATTTACAGCCAGGAAATATTCGACAAGAGTTCTAAATTAAAACATGTAATGTTTAACTGAGTAGATGCCCAATAAATGTATGCATATATACAAGGAGTGTCCAAGGAGTTTGGGTACGGGCACAAATACGTGTCGGGTACAGGTATGGCTTCAAGATAGAAGTACTCCTGTAACATAGGCTTAATCTGAAAACAAGTATATCCCAAACTATGCTTAATCTGAAACAAGTATACCCAGAAAAAGCCCACCCCCATTATTGCAACAGCAAATCTGCCTGCTCATGAAGATCTAAAATCTAAAAGAGAAAATATTTTAATTGCAAAGGAGAAAGGGTTGCAGCGGTATACCCATATAAGTGAGATGATGTTTGCAGTTACTTCGAAACAATACCAGAAGCATAAAAAATGCTAGCATCTCATGCTAAATTATAAGCACGGATGAAAAGCATATGCCCCATAAACAACGAAACACAATGGATGTAACCCAAACCAGAAAGAGCATCCTTACATCGGACAAACAATATGTAACAGTCCATCTTTTCTTTGGGCAAGGGGAAAAAATCCAAATTTATGAGTTGCAGATCAGGACAAGGAAGTTGAATAGAATGAAGACCAATTAAAGGGAGCTCAATGGAATTTAACATATCCATCTTTCTCCATCCATCTATGACCCAGGAATTCCTTGAATGATCTAAAAGAAGAGACATATAACAAAATCTAAGGAAAAAGTTCAACATCTAAAGTTATTTGTTAACGAGCTTTAGTCAGCAACGGGGATAAATATCATTTAGTTATAAATTATGCATGCAGAAAAGTGTTTAGCATGCTTTTGAGTTTTGACTAATTCTATCTGTGCGTACATGAAACTAACTATTGGATCGTTCAAGCAGATCAGGCCAAAATAACATTATTCTGGTTCCAGACTATCTTTACGTCAAAATGAAATATGTTACGTCTGATTGAAGCAACCCGACAATTACGTCTGTGTTTGTGTCCATGTGTATGTAGTGTAACGAATGTGACAGTTCTGTACTCGCAGCGTGCATATTGCGCCAATATGAAAAATATGATGGTCTCCAATGAACATTTTTTATTATTTCTTTAACTATTAATTCCATTATGGCAATGTCCATAATTCTAATTTTTCTCGAACTGTTTCCAATTTTTTGTGCTAGTTTATTTTTAGACTTTAGCAATGTTAATGTCTCGACTCTCGAGCAAAAGTTACGCAGAGCAAACGAAAAGCTCACAACTTTACAGAATTTATAGTCTCCAGGCATCATTTTAGCAACTTAAAGTTCACCGACTTCGTTCCGTTAGTGAAGAAATTTTAACAAATATAACGTTGACTAGAACAACACTATTTAATATAACTCATTTTCCCCAGTACTTCCTCCCAATTGTATGTTATACATAAACAACTTAACAGAAGAGTGGATATATGCAAAATTGAAGCATGGCAAATCATATCTAAATCTCAAATAGAATAACCATTCTAGCCAAAGCGCTCACTAAATTTCAACTAAATGAACTAGTAAAATATTTCATAAGAAACTTTCAACTAAATGAACTAGCAAAATATTCATAAGATATAGAAACTTAAGGTAGTAGGAAAAGGTAGAAGGCCTTACACTCCAAGGAGAAAAGGCCAGACCTCGGCTCTGATGCTTGGATCAATCCCCTAAACCACAAATGCAACAATCACTAACAAAACAAAACCATTGCTCTAACAATGACATCCAAATATAAACAAAATTGGGCAATTAATTAAAAACCCAACAGAAATCATCGATAATTCCAAAATCCCCCCCAAAAAAAATAATAATAATAACAAAGATCGGAGGTACTGTTTCTTACTCCACTTCTAGCTTTCTTCAGAAGCTTCACTCCGCCATCACGAAGCTTTCCTTCAGCTGAGAACAGGCTCTCCCATCTCCTAGAGGAGAGAGCGTTTCTTCGTTTTCGAGCCGTCCAAGGTGAGCTAATACTGCGTCTGACCAAAATTACTCGAGATCAGGGATCATACAAGCATCTTTTTTTTTATTAAAAGACTCATCTTTACACAAAATTACAACAACAAATCACTGCGAATCAATCCAAGATCGGATTTTGAAGTAAGAGCTGAATCAGGGGAGATCTGAAATGGGGATCGGGATCGGAATCGAGGGAGGGGGACTCACCGATGGGGGAGAGGAAAGGAGGCAACAATGAGGAGCGATCTCAAATGTATCCACGATGATAACGGCGAAGAGGAGACGGGGGTGGCATCAGCATCAACATCAACATCAACAAAGGGAGATGACGAAGGGGAACGGGAGGAACAAGAAGTGTTTGATCTCCTCAAAGCTTTCATCTAATACCAACTCTTTTCTTCTTCTTCTTCTTCTTCTTCTTCTTCCTCAATTTTTTTTTAAAGAAAAAGAGGTTCAATCAGAATTAGGGCTTTTTTTTCTTTTTTTTACCTATAAGATGAAGAGATGACGAAGGTGGCGGCCAGAGCGAGGCCAGCCATCGCCGTCAAGCCCACAGCAACTCCCACATTCAATCCTCCTCCGCCTCCTCGTTCCGCCCACCCCCAAACTAACATCGAACTCGATCTCAACCTCAATCTCTCTCTCTCCCCCTCGATGATCTCTGATGATGAGCTCTGTTTCTTCTTCGTTTGTCTGTTACTGAAAAAAGAGGAAATGGAATGGAATCGAGTTTCAGCGTGATGATGGAGGAGGAGGGGTTTTATTTTAATTTAATTAATTATACGCAGGGGGGGGAAAGGAGGAGGGAGCAGGAAGAGCGCTGATTGGGCTCAGTCATGTGATTCTCGAATCACTGAGAAAGTCCAAAGGGTTTTCTTTTTTCTTTTCTTTTCTTTTTATTAAATAAAAATGAACAAAAAGAGTGAAGGGCGATGGGGGAGTGGGACCTCTTTGTTTTCCTCTTTTCCTATCTTTCTTTCTTCTTTAATCATGCTCTTGAGGCCTCCAGCATTTATTACTATTTTGGAGTTTTCTTTTTTCTTTTCTTTTATTAATTGATAAATAAATAAATAAAAGATTAGAGCTCTCTCTCTTTCACATTTTCTCCCCTCTTGTTTGTTCGCTGAGGGGAGAACGAAAGAGAAGAGATGAGGGGTGATGGATTCAGAGAGAGAGAGAGGGATGGGCCGGGGGAGCTGAACCCAGTTAGGAGTTTCAGTTGGGTTTAGGTTGGTTTAATTCAAGCTCGTGGAATGAGTCGTAGCTCGTCTGGACCCGGACAAGATATTTTAGGCTTGATTCATTCACTCTCCCCCCATGGATTGAGATTGAGATTGTGATGGCATGTATTTTTATGAGGAGTTGTGTGTGCAATCAGAGTAGTAGAGACGTTTGGGTAGAAATTTTGTAAAGTTGGTAGAATCTTGGATATTTTATCCTTTTAGATATTCACCGTCTAAAATTTACAACTTCTGTTGAAGTATTTTCCTAAAAAGACCAAAGGCCGAGGGGTATCTGGGCCCGAGTACCCTTTTAACGCTCACCGAGACAATTCCGAGTCAGGGGATATATTCATTTCGCACAACAGAAAAAAATGGTTACGATAAAAACAACTTGATTATTCTATTCATTTATATAGTTGCCCCCGAGATTCCTATCTATATCTTTAAACAAAGCCCAAAAAAAGAAAAAAACCTTTGAAAAATCCAAAACAAAACAGAAAAAAGGGTAGCCTATACAACTACAAGTAGACAAGGGCTCTCCTCGCCCATGATTATGTAGGACTTGTCTTTTTCCTAGGCAAATCATGCACGTTGAAATTATGATGTTTTGAATGGGCCTGCGTTGAATTGCTGATTTTCTTGGACTGCGTCAAGGCTTGTGTTTTGGTTGTATGCTGCTGAAGCCATCATTTCATGAATTTAAGGAATGATTGAGTGAAAATGGGATAAGTTTAGCTGGTGGTTGAAGCGCTTCTGAAGCAGCGAACGTAACACTATTTTTTTATTAGTGTGAATGGGCCGGGCCAAGATTTATATAGTCAGTTTTCCCTTTGTACAAATTTGTATCTTTCTGGTTGTGGGTGCACGATGAGCTGAATTAGGGATGGCCATTTGGACTAGGCTGCGCTAACCAGGATCCAGTCCTGCCGGTTCTAGACTGACGTGGGCTGGGCCGATCCGAGCTAACCTTGACATTTGATGGGGCCCGAAGCCCAGTTGTTCGAGATAGGAATACAACCCAATCCAACCCACTTACTCGGCCCATTCAAGTAGTGCTTGCTTGGTCAACCCAAACCACTGTTTTTCTTTCAATTTTGTTTCTTTTTATTTTTTTATTCTTTTGGCTCTTTTATTAAAACGTGATTTAGATGAATTTTGACCAACGGACTGGGGCTTCCTGAGAAAGTTTTTAGACTCAACCTATCAAGTTGTTACTTTGAAAATGTGCACATTTAGCTATATTATTAATTTTTGAGATTACTAAATAGTTACTAATAATTAAATAGTTAATAATAGTTAATATGGTTACTATTAACTGATGTCGATGTAAGGTTTGGATGCGGCATTGGTTAGGGCCTAGGTCCAATTCGAACTTGGTCGAGTTTGTGTGGCAGGTTCGAGATCAGGCCTGAACAGAGCCGTGCCCGGCCCTCGTTGGGATCGAATCCGGCCTAACCCGGACCGGATGTTAACAAGTCAGGTCAAACCCGACCAAAATAGGCTGGTTCATTGCATATTGTGGGCTAACTCAGCTATTCGCTCCCTTAGGTTTTAATTTAACTTTTAAAGATATATATACTATATATAGATACTATACTATTGATTATATATATATATAGATATACATATATATTCCTGAATGCGCGCGCCACATAATAAATATACTATATATACTATATATGATCAATATAAATATAGTATATATATATTATATATATTATAATATCTTAATATATGAATATATATTAATAGTATATATATATATATATAGAAAATATGAATAAAAACACTAGGGTTGCATACTCTAGGTATAACTAAGTTAGTTACACACATGTCAAAATATATCATTGCCCATCTATTTAATTGGAAAATGCAAACCATGCATTGTAATTTATGTGTCATCAAATGATTGTGGGTTGAAAATTATGTGGTTTGGAATTTTATATATTATAATCAAGCAAAATAAACAACATTTTGGACTATTGCAGACCATTCATTTCTCGGTCATTAGATGCATAAACTAGAAATATCTAATCTATGTGATTTTTTAATCTCTATGAAGTTTTGATTGCATAAATCATAATGGACAATGTGGATCGTTGATATCCATGGTCAAACATGTATTTACATAGGTGTGTATAACTAACTTAATTACATCCTAGTCGTATTATAATCGTACAATATATATACTGTTTTTGGTTTATGAAATTTCTTTCTTTTTTTCTTCCCCTTTTCCCCCTTTTTTGGACCTTGTTCTGTATCTTTTGTTATAAGACATGAAAAACTTCCTCGATCTCTTTCATAAATTAGCTACGTACTCTGGTGATGAAGTATCTTACAAGTTTCTTTCTGAGAAAAAATCACCGCAATGGGAGGAAAAGCACTGACGTGATACTTATCCAAAGAAAGACGCAAGAGGTAGATTGGGGAAAAGAAAAAAAAAAGAGCTGATAGTTAATTAGCAGACACTTTAGTACTGACCATTCTTTCGATCGAGTATATTATTATCATCATCATCATCACTTCTACAATAGTATT
The DNA here is from genome assembly GCF_001876935.1 of Asparagus officinalis. Lineage (NCBI taxonomy): Eukaryota > Viridiplantae > Streptophyta > Magnoliopsida > Asparagales > Asparagaceae > Asparagus > Asparagus officinalis. The sequence continues at coordinate 600,220 of NC_033801.1, read as the reverse complement.
ATTATTTGATTTGGTGCGTTGGCTAAACGAAATTCTTGGCATTCAAAAGGTTAGAAAATGGCACCATTGCCTGGTTGAACTTACTATAAATATGCTAAATTTATGAAATATATAGTCAAAACCAAAAGTGCAGACACGATATCAGTGCCCAAAAGCGACAATACAGAACCAACATTATGTACTTAGTTGGTCACCAAACCATAACTCAAATTCTCTGTTTGTTGAGCTTCTTCCGACCAAAACTCCCTCTTCCCTCTCCCTCTTAATCAATATAAAAACCTTACGCATCCATGACAAAAAGATCACCAAGCTCCCAAACCTCAAAACAATTAATGGGCACTCTAGTTAACGCGGAACGCGCAGGCGCAGAGAGGGTCTACGGCGCGGAGGCATGCTATCGACACTCAATAGAACTCCTAACCGAGCTCGGTTTCCCAAAGGGTGTCCTCCCTTTGAAAGACCTAGAAGAATGCGGTCGAGTTCGCGAAACTGGGTTCGTGTGGATGAAGCTGAAGGCCCCGTTCGAGCACTACTTCAAGGGGACAAACACATGCGTGAGCTATGCCGCTGAAGTGACTGCTTATGTCAAGAAGGGGAAGATGAAGAAGATGACCGGGATTAAGACCAAGCAGATGATGCTGTGGGTGCCTATTACTGAGATGAGTAGTGTTGGTGGTGGGAATAAGATTTACTTCAAGAGTGCTGTGGGGATAGGGAGGGGATTCCCTGCGGCAGCGTTTGCGGATGAGGAAGAGGAGAAAGGAGGAGCGTTGAAGATCAACTAGACAGAGATCATTAAGTTGTTCAAGTTCGTTGCTTGTGTTCTGTGATTGTCAATGTTTTTCTGATGAGATTCATGAATGATTCGTCCGTACCCTTTGTTATCTTGAATAAAAAGAGATGCTGTCAAAGTACTATCAATTAATCATATGACCAATCGTTTTCACCTTGTTGAAGAAGAGTTGCGCCTGGTTGAGTGTTCTGACTGAAAACACTAGAACTGGAAGAGTTCTCCCATAAGAGGAGCTACTGAATTCAAACAGAAACAAAAACACGCATTCAAGCTCGACAATGCCTCAAGCATCTACAAGTAGCGTAATCCTCCGATAATAATAACAACTTACAATCGCATCCTTTTACATCTTCTAAGACATATGTCACTTATAAAGCGTAAGCTGATACAATGGGAGATTATTATATCAAAGATACTCAATGCAGAAGTCCATAAAACGTTTAAACTCTGCTGACAAAACGGTAGGTGTAGCTTTCGCCAAGAACACTGACCAAATGAACACAACTTATTGAAACGTTGGTGCAATGAAAATAACTCACACTACCACAAGGTTGCCTTACTACAGCTTTGATGCTGCTGCCCTATCAGCAAACCAGGTAAGTTCTCCATCTTCAAGTGTGATCATTTGGACAGGAAGAAGCTCAGATGCACTGTTTTCGCCACCAAGAGCTTTCTGCACAACACCAGCTTTACCTGATCCAGTGGCCACAAGTGCAATGTTTGCTGAAGAGTTTATCACAGGAAATGTGAAAGTAATTCTCTCTGGTGGTGGCTTTGGGGAGTCCTTAATGAAGGTAATCCATCGCTCTTTTTCATTGAGAAGAGGGTGTCCAGGGAAAAGGGAAGCCACATGACCATCAGGGCCCATTCCTAATAGCATGAGATCGAACTTTGGAAATTCTGTGGATGTCGATTTCTGAAGTACCCCACTTTTAACAAGTTGTTTCAAACAGGTCTCGTAGTCATCAGCAGCACCTTCTGCAGAAAGGGCTTCATTGATGGCATAAACATGCCCCGGTGGAATAGGAACCTATCAAGACAACATTCAAGAACACAAACAAATCAGTAATAAACTCATGCATACAATATACACCTGTAATATGTGAAAAGGTCGTCTTTATTCTCCTTTTGTTTTCTTAAGAAGTACGAATTGAAATGAATATCTGAGCTCAACCAATATCCTTGACTTCGTGAACATCCTACATTAGATTTTTGGGAAGTGGGCCCTACTACTTCTACATGTTTACTTAGTATGGGATAAGGAACATGGCTTCTCAATTAAGCCTTCCAGTGTAATGGGATTGTACAGCATGGTGAAGGATTTTTCTTCCCCTACAAGGGAAAGGATGACAGTTATGACATACACTCTATTATATACAACGACAACAATATCCTAAATTTTTAGGATCACATATAGTATACTACATATTATATATGTGTAACAGATTGCGCATCAATTCTCCAATGTGTTAGCCCCCGCATAATCCCACCGGACGCAAATAATACAGAACGAAATTCGTAATTGTAATTACCGAGATTTCTAATAATTGACATAGCATGGTAAAATGCTAAGTTGCTAACCACATGCTGAGCAGCTGAGATCTCATTAAGTCGTATAAAATTACAGGAATGTAGCCATGCACTTATCTACTTCTTTTGCTTCTGAAAATTACTAGGAATCTTTTTTTTTTAATAGTTAGCAAAGCATGATCATGAAGAAAATGGTTACAGACTCTTCCCGAAAATCCGAAGTTATGAAAAGGGAAAAAATTTGAGAAAGTCTAAATACACTACAAAAGAATAAAATTTAAGTCATGAAAGAATTACATCTTCAATAAAAAAAATTTATGTGAGAACATGAAAACTTATTTTATCTAGTTTTTCCTTATAAGCCCGAAGTTCTACCCCCTTTCACTTTAAACCCATATAATTTTATAAACATAAAACACAAAGTTTACTTAACTTTAAACCCAAAACTAGAATACAAAGTGCATAGTTACATACAATATGCTATGTAATTATACACCCTAAAGCATGTAGCTATACACCCTATAATGTGTTGCTCTATAACTTATTGTATGCAGCAATATGCTTTGTATTTTATCCTTTGGATTTAAAGGTATTGTACTTTGGGTGTACGAAAATGTACGTACTACATGGGTTTTGAAGTACCTGGGGGTAAAACTTTTGGTTTATAAGCAAAACCTCCTCATTTTATTTCTCAAAAAAAAAAATCATTTCCAATACACCAAAGATCTAAAGTTATGGTGAGTGTTATAGTTTTACACTTTAACATGGCCGAGAAGGTTGAGCGTCCTTTTTATGGGCCGAAATCTCGACTTACACGGCTAAACCAATGTTTTTTAGTCTCCTTTAAATTTGTGGCCAGTGAGAATTGAACTTCAATTGCATAGATAAAGAGGCAAAGAACCCTCTTCTAACCTCATTTAAATGACAACCTTATCTAGCATGAATTTTTAATTTTTTTATTTTAAGATGTAAACATTGGAGAAATCACCAAATATAATTTATTAAAGAATACAAAAATTGCTTAATGAAATAGGGTTGAAATCTTAATGAAATAGGGTTGAAATCTTAATGAAATAGGGTTGAAATGGATGAGACCACACAGGGATGATGTGTTGTTCAGTCGCATGCACATCAACTATAATCCTTTGAGCAATATAAAAATTTGGTTAATTAATTATGTTCTAATAATTTCTCCACTATTTACACCTTAAAAAGGAAAAAAATAATAATAACGAATATGAATGCTTTATGAGGCTGGCATTTAAGTGAAATTAGAAGAGGGTAGTGGTGTCAAGTATGACTCGGCAGATTTAGTTCAATAAAAAGGGCACTCAACCTGTGCTGACATGTTAGAGTATAAGAATATAACCCTCACCCCATGGTGTAGTAGCAGGGCTTTTGATAATACAAAATGCAGATTGCAGACAAAGTGAGATCATATTCAATTATAGATATGATGACATCAGTAGTTAATATGACCACGTTCAACTATAGATATGAGCCTAAAGCTAACGTGAGTATTGAAAATTTTCCAGACCGATTGAGAATAAAACTATCAACATATTCATGTGTTATTGTCAAAATAAGTATCAATAAGGACATCCTACTTCGGTTAACTCAGCTAATAACTCATATTTCAGATGTGTTTATCCATTCCCCTGATATGCACTAGGGCTGGCAATATACACAATTCCATTCCAACCAATTCATGTACCAACCGTACCAAATACGTTGGTATACCATCAAATCGGTATATGATACATGGTACAGTATACCGTACCAGCTTTAAAATATGGTACGGTAGGTGGTACACATTTTCCTCTACCATGGTATACCGTACCTACCAACTTATATTATATTAAATTATTATATATTATATATATATATATATCCTTAAATCTCAACCATAGAAGTAGGGAAAATAAATCTCAACCGTCAATTTTTTACCCTAATCTAATCTCTCTCAGCCTCCCACTCTCAGTCTCAGTTCGCCTCAAAGATCAGTTCAACTCACCCAAAAATCCCTCTCCCCAAAACTTCCCCCAAATTCCTCAATCCCTCTCCCTCTTCCCACGATTTCAGCCCAAATCACCGCCACGACACCGACGGTCCGACACCACCAGCTCGCCCTCCGTCCGTCGCCGACGACGCCACGCCGCCACGACACCGTCGAGCTAGTAAATATTGACTTGGGCTTGTAATTTTGGGTGAAACTGTGAGAGCACAAAAAGAAGAGATCTCGGTTTTCTTTAGAGATCTTGGTTTTCTTTAGTTTCTTTCCACGGACCACGACACTGTCAATTTTATTCGTCTGCTGGTATTCTCCTTAATTGTTTCCCCTCCGTTTTTCCTCACAAAAACAGATTTTGGGTTTAATTTTACCTTGTTTGTTGATTTTCATTTAATTTTTGTGGTGAAAGGACTAAATATTGACTTGGGCTTGTAATTGGATTGACTTGGGCTTGTAATTGTAATTGTTGATTTTCTCTACGTTGTTTGGTTTATTTTTATTTTTATTTTTGAATTAACTGTGATATATGTAAATGAAAGAGGGTAGAGATAAAGAAGCAAATGAAATCTACTAAGGAAAAACTTTAAGCTATTTTCTCCGACTTATTGACAACAAACATGGCAATAAGAATGCACTTCTCATCTTAATTTAACTTGAGGTATCGCTATCTTTGGACATGTTATTGCACCAAAGATGATTGGTATGATGATACATGAGCCTAAGAATGTTCGCTGGGTCATATAAGTAGAGAAAAGAAGTCTAGCTATTTGATATGAAACCAAGGCCACAGCTGTACATTGATACTTTGTGGAATCAGTTTTCTGTTTTGTGAACTTTGTAATTGATGTTTTATTCTTGTTCCATTGTAGGCAATGGATTCTTTTATGTCACAAAGTGGTACTGTGGGCTATTCAAGCTCAACGCCATCAGTTCCATCCAGGGCAAATGCAGAGACTACTGTCGGTTTACATGCTATACCTCTGCCACCTCTGTCACCAACTGCACCATCAGTTCCATCTAGTGGAACTGAAGGGACTCATGAAGGTAGCCAGTCTCGGAAGAGAAAAGAGCCCTCAAACAAAAGCAAGATGTGGCAGTACTTTACCATGTGCAAACTTCCTGATGGTCAAATTGATCCTAAACATTGCACCTGTAACTATTGTCACGAAAGAGTAGAATGGGACTAGCTCCATGCTGTATCATAGCAAGAGATGTGAGAAGCACCCCTGTTATCAAAAAGCAGAGGAAAGTGATCCCACTCAGATGAGGCTGAGTCGAGATAATGTGAGTGGAGGCACTGGATACCGGAGGTGGAACAAGAAAAGGTGTGATGATAAGTGTATTGAGATGATCATCAAGGATGAGCTTCCATTTCGGTTTGTGGAGAGGGAGGGATTCAGGGCTTTATGCAATGAGTTGGAACCACAATGGACAGTCCTGGACAGGAAGCAAGTTGCTAAGGGCGTGCTAGAAAAGTTCAACTTGGAGAAGTCTATGTTGTTGAGTCAGCTTAAGAGGAGTGACACAAGAGTCTCTATCACCACCAACACTTGGACATCGATTCAAAATATTAATTACTTGGTGGTGACTGCGCATTTTTTGGACCACGATTGGGTGCTACACAAAAGAACCATTAACTTTTGCAATATTACTAGTCACAAAGGTGAGGACATTGGGAGAACACTTGAGCAGTGTTTGAGACAATGGGAGATCAACAAAGTATTTACTATTACAGTAGACAATGCTAGTGCAAATGACGTGGCTGTCCAATATATGAAGAGGAGGCTTACTAGTTACCAGACCTTAATGTTTAAGGGAGAGTATCTACATTTAAGATGTGCTTGTCACATTATTAACTTGATTGTGAAGGACGGTTTGAAGGAGTTAGAGAGTGGGATTGCTGTCATTTGGAATTGTGCCAAATATGTGAGGAGTTCATCGCAAAGACTTGACAAGTTTAGGGAGTTTGCAATTCTGGAACAGTGCAAGGCAAATGCTAATGTCCCGTTAGATGTTGTTACAAGATGGAACAGCACATATCTTATGCTTGAAGCTGCATTGAAGTATGAGTTGACGTTTAACCGAATGTGTGAAGAGGATGAGGCGTTCAAGAGCTACTTTGCGGACAAAGTTGGACCTCCAACTTCTGAAAATTGGAGGTATACAGCAACATTTTGTGTGTTTTTGAAGAAGTTTTATGTTACAACCTTAAGACTTAGTGCTTGGAAATCAATCACTTCAAATGTATTGTTTGTGGAGATGATCACCTTGCAATGTGAGATCAACAAGGCTTGCATTTCAGAAGATCTTGTTATGAAGAAAGTCGCAGCCTCAATGAAGATAAAATTTGACAAGTATTGGGGCAGCTTTGAGTCTATCAACAAGATCGTTTTGATAGCGAATGTGTTGGACCCGAGGTACAAGCTTCAATGGGCTAAAATGGCTATGAAAAAGATTAATGCAAGCCCAAATACAATCCAGTCGATAGAAGAGGATTTAAAGAAAATCTTGATGAAGATGCATGAAGAGTATAAAGGTTGTGAGGGCATGGAGCAAGCTGAGCAGCCTCTCGAAGATGATTTAGAGATGGATGGAGTTGCCTACGAGGACCTTGATGAAGTCAGTAAGGAGATAGCTAGAGAGAGGATGTCGGAGCAATCACAATGCATTCGAAATGAGGTTGATCAGTACTTAACGGATAGGCATGTCAGCCTTACGTGCAAGACTTTTGATATTGGCAAGTGGTGGAAGGGAGCAAAAACAACTTATCCGATTTTATCCAAGCTAGCAAAAGACATACTTGCTGTTCCATGCTCTACTGTAGCTTCGGAGAATGCTTTTAGCTTAGGGTCAAGAGTTGTAGATCCTTTCAGAGCTTCTTTGACACCAAAGACAGTTGAGGCCCTTGTTTGCACTTCTGATTGGTTAAGATGTGCACCTGCAACTTTCAACCTCTACGAGCCTCCAACAGAAGATGATCTGATAATTTTCCACGAACTGGAGGAGCTTGAGAGAGGTACTTGCAAATTATTATTATTATTATTATTATTGCTTTAGTTGAACCTGCTACTGAATAGTTTGTTACTAAAATTACATAATGTATAATGATTAGTTTGTGAAATCATAAAAAAATACATAAACAATATCATTCATAGCTAACAAACATGCAATAATATGGGAAAGGTACATTCTTAGCTATTAACAACCTTTGAAAATAAACAAAATACATGGAGCTGTCATCATTTGCATGTAGTGTTGCTGCTAATCTAAACATTATCTGAGAAGTAGTGTTGCTGCTAATCTAAACATTATCCTTTCTTTGATGCATTTTCATAGGAGTTATGGGTTTACTGTATATGAGCAACTAACACGTGTCTCTTCAAAGTTCATTTGGAACAATTGAGCTATCATCTTTTGCATGTGCTCTTTGATATATGAAAATGGATTTTAGTAAAATGAACTGTTGACTCGTATCCGTTATTTACTTGATTGTATAAATGGTTGTATACATGATGGCTTTACTATTTTGCTTTCCCTTTCAGATAGGCGCAGGTGACATTCACCGGATGGCATCTTTTACCATTGAACTTGCTATGGAATGATGTTTTAATTGTGACTTTGACACTATTTGCCTATATCGTTGATACAGATAGTTGATTGGCTAGAATTCCATTATAATATAAATCAAGATTTTCTTGAACCATAACATTAGGGTCCTCACAATATGTAATTGTAATGCCATTAGCAGTAGGGATGATGACGATGCACTTCAGCTACAAAACTTGGTGTTTTAGTTTGCGCTATATTGTTTTTTGACTTGTTATTGGATTTAATTATGTATTTATGTTATTGTTGTAGAGAATGCTTTTACACAAAACTTGGAGGCAGTAAGGGGCGGCCCAAGTAGCAATAGCTCTGTTCAAACAACTGCTTAGGCATCAAGCGTTCGGGGTTTATGGCCTAGCACTATCACCGCCTACAACATGTCAACCTGTCCCGCTTTTAGACCTATCATTTCTTTTTTTCAATTGTTTTATGAATTTGTTAGTACTTTGGCAGTTTGACTGTTTGGACTTTGGCATGTTCAATTTATGACTTCGTATTCGGTAATTTGGTTGAATTTGTATAACACTTTGGAGTTTGGATTTTTTTTGTTATTTGTTATTAGTTTCTTACTTATTTCGCAACAATGAATTACTGAATTAGACAATTAGTAAGACAAGTTTGGCCTTTGGCAGCAGGAGAATTATGCTCTTTTTAACTTTTTGTAATGGTGTTGTTGAGCTGGGCCTTTAAATTTTTGGGCCATAAATATCTTGGTAGAAGTCTATTACCAACCGAGTACCAACCGTACCAAGTAGTTGGTATACCAACATTATTGGTTTATAGAAATGGTGACTTTTTCCTACCAATTATTTATTGGTTGGTACATGGTACTAGGCAAATGTAATTGGTATACCTACCAATCCAGCCCTAATATGCACTGGTAGGGGTGCCAAACGGTTCGGATTTATCTGAACCGATCCGCATCCGTATCCGAACGGATGTGGATATGGTAAAGTATTTTAAAACCGGACGGATACGGTTTTGGATACGGATACGGTTTTGGATACGGATCCGATTTTGATTTTTTTGGATACGGATTCAGATACGGATATGAGGGTTTCAAACACGGATATCCGCAATTTAATAAACGTAAGGATTCGGGTCGAATCCAAAGCTCCAAACCCGTAACCGCTAACCAACCCCAAAACCCAACTACAAAAGTAACAAAACCATAGCCTTCACTCCACTGAATCCAC
>NC_033801.1:572852-591074 GCF_001876935.1 Asparagus officinalis | reverse complement strand
GCGTCGTCTTCACCAGTTCGCCCGTCGTCTTCGGCCAGTTCACCCGCGTCGTCTCGACCAGTTTGCCCGCCTCGTCTAGTTCGTCTGCCCGTCCAATTCGCTCGTCGTCTTCGGTCAGTTCGTCCACCTCAAGTAAACTTTGTCCACCAAATAGCTAGTGGTTAGAAGAATACTTGGATCGGTATAGTCATCCTCACACCTCTCCATTTTGCACTTTTAGGATTATACTACTCAATATTAATGTGTATCTATAAGATCAATAATGTAACATAAGCTATGAATTGTATGAGAAAAAAGTTATATTGGCTATTGTTATCCTTTAAAACCAAATGGGGAAGGGTGTTGTCATCGTCGCATGTGGGTTCCTAAGAACATGGTAGCCTCATGAGCCCCACTCCTTTTATTGCCATTTGTTGCTATAGAGCAGTGACATGAATGCCTCCATTTGGGGAGGGTTTTTGAATTAGAATCCCTTTGTAGATGAACTATGAGATTTGCTTCTCTACTCCATGTGCATTGTGTTGACAATAGTAAAAAAATATGGTGGATTGCGCAAATTATTGTAAGGAAATTGTGCAGAGTGTTAATGATAGTTAATGGTGATTTAAGGGAATTATACTAAATAATAAATTTGTACTAAGTTTATCTACCTATTTTTAGTTAATGAGCATCTAATGATTATATGTTTTTCTCTACTTTTTTTGTAGTTACACAAGTTGAAACTAGTAAGGATGATGTTCTTGATGTGGCTAAGATAGTGGATGACGATGACTCGGAGATTGCCCGAGACCTTTGTAAAAGCACCATTAGATATGTTATTTGACTCAATAAGCACATGATTTGGAATTTTTATTTTTACATATTTAACATGACAATTGTTCTTTTTTTTTGGAAGGTGACATCATGGAGGTCTATGACTCGGATGATGGGATTTGATATTATGCCTGCATCCATTGGTGTTATATTCTAGTTAACTTTTGATTGATGTGTTAGCTTGAAACTCTAGAGAACTAATGATGTGGTTTTATTTATTTGTGCTTGGTGTTTGTTTGAAGTAATTCCGATTATACGTGAACTAAGTTGTTTTGAATTGATGATATTACATATCTAAATTGCTCTTTTGATGCTTTGCTTTGTTGGTTATAGCAACTGCTAAGATACTTTATATCAAATCCAGGTACAATTGATGATATTGCATGTATTTGTGATTGTTGTATTATATTTGTATCATTTGCAACCACATACATTTATGTAAAGAGAAGCCTACAACCACATAGATTTACCCATTTGGTTGTAATTTATACATAGGTGTACTAATTAATATCCGATTCATATCCATTTGTTGAATATCCGTTTCATATCAGTGATCGTATCCGATGCGATTCTCAAATATCCGAACCGTATCTGTTTCCGATGAGTGCAAATATGGTTTAAGGTTTTTTCTTACCGAAGATAATTCATATCTGTATCCGTATCCGTTTTTAGAAAGCGGATATAAATATGGTAAGTGTCATATCCGAACCGTATCCGCTCCGTTAACACCCCTACTGGTCGTAGGCTCTTGATTAACTTCCTGATACTATAAAGTTTCTCACAAGTCGACTACTTAATCAAGATGAGAAATACATTCAAAGTTTCTCGCACACCAAGCCAAATAGCATGAAAATAAGAAAAGAAGGCGAGTTTTTAAATACAATGACTCGACCTCTGATTAAAAAGACACACGTTATTATTTAAGTCAAAACAGATCCATTTACCGAACAAAAAATTTAAAAAAAAATAAATCTTAAAATGGAAATGGAGCTATCTTTGATACCTTTGATAAAAACCCATCATATGCCAGCTTATAGTTACTATCATCATGATCTTTCGGCACAACTCGCTCATCCACCCAAAACACATGCCACTTTCCCCACTCAATCAAATCAACAAATGGCGCCTCCACCAGCTTCCTACACACCCAAACGCAATTACCAGACTCAAAGAGCATTTTAAGCAAAAGAAGAAAAGAGTTTCAGATCCACCCTCCAAATCTAAGATATTTGCTGATTTATCACCAGTTCTATCACGTTGAGATAAAATAAATCAAATATACTTAGCTGGGGTTTCTCCCTTATATACCATTTAAATATTGATGACTTATACTTGAGACGTTATTTACCTACAATGTGGGAGAATTGGAAGATAAATCAGCAAATATCTGGATTTGAGAATAATTTTGCAAATATGGTTGATTTGGGGGCTATATAGTTAAAATACACAAAAAGTCGAAAGCTTTTCAAGCGACCTGAGGGCTTTTACGAGAGATCCACCGGAGATTACAACGGTGAACGCACCCCTCTCGGCGGTGAACTTACCGGAGAGGCCAGAGAGGCCAGTGGTGTACTCAGCGAGCTTGGTGGCGAGATCGCCTTCGCTCTCGAAGACCATCAGCCCCTTCTTGATGTCGCCGGTGGTGGACCCCGCGGCCATGGAGGTGGAGGAGCGGATCCTAGGGGATCGGGTCGGGTTTGGGTGGAGAGGGGGGAGGAAGATCCGATTGCGGCTGAAATGGGTTGTTGAGATGGCGGGAAATTTGGGAGGGGAGATCGAGGTGGGGAGTTTGGTGGAGCGCAGTAGCGATGGGGAGGAGAAGGAGAGGGCGGTGGAACTCATGGGGTTGTGTTTTTGGGTTCGGGGTTTGGTGGAGGTTTTTTATATCCGTTGAATTTTCGATGGACGGCTCGGGCAACGGCTTGTTTTTGGGTTTCTTTCTACTTTCTTCATTTTTCCTTTTTTTTTATAACTACTTTTTAAGGTCTCTTATATTTTTATTAAACTAGATTTTATGCACGTGCAATGCACGTGGTTAAATACTGTGATTATGTATTTTTTGTTTATTTTCTTACTAAAATTTATTCATCGATTACTCTTTGATAATAATTTTTGCTCGCTTTGATTAAGTATTTTTGGTTTATTTTCTACTAAAATTTGTTCCTAGATTACACTTTGATTATTTATTTATTTGATATTTGTTTGAATAGGCTACATCCAGTTTAAATTTTTATGTTGATAGTTGAATTGTCAGGAGATAAATATAATCTAAAGCCAATTTAAATTTTTATTTCATTTGGATCGGCATGAAACCAAGCTTGACCTGAGGAAGTATAGTTTTATGAAAGTGAAAACACTTGAAAAAATAACATTATAAAAGGAAGATGAATAATAAAGCCAACGAGCAAAGATGGTTGATTTAAAATGAGCTAAAATGACAGAAAATTATTAATAAAAAAAATCATAAACTGAAGATCAATGCTAACTCTAGTATACTTTTATATGATAAAAACATCCATATATGCATATGAAAGCACTAAAATAGTTTATGAAAATCTCTTCTAAAGATTTCTAATTTTACTAAAAAATAAAACTATTCTATAACAATTCACAAAAAACATTATCTTTTATTACTTCTATTTTATTTTTTATTGAATCGAGATCAATCATTCTTCATCTTTACCTTTTTCCTATCCAATTCTAGAGTAGTAGCGTCTTCATCGTCTACATCAATTTTGATATGAGACTGGAGCATGTTATCTTTCCTTGGGCTAATTCATCTTTTGTCTTCTCGTCTAAATTCACAAAGAAGTTGAATATATTTCTTATATTCAACACAAACTTCTGACAATACGGACTTTATTTTTTTTCCTATTTCAATAAGAATAAATATTAATTTCATATATATAAAATTTTTTATGCTTTTAATTTATTACTTAAATAAGGTTAGGAGCTACCTCTTTTTTCTCTACAATAAATTCTTCTGTTGTGCATCCAATAAAAATTTCTGTTGTGTCATAATGTTACATTTGCTTTGTATGTGTCATTTTCCATGAGGATCTGAACTAAATACATTAAATTTTTATTGTCAATTTGCTTTAGATTATAATATTAATATTTAATTTTGATATATTTATTTCATGAAGAAGGGATATCACTTAACATTGGTACTAAATCATCGGCGATTCTACAATATTTATCATATGAACACTTATTGTTAACATCTTTATCCACTTTCTTATTGTAGCCTTTGCAAACATAGAATCACTGCTCAACTCTATTATAAATAATAGTTATCATTGCCTTAAAGGTGCGATAGTGTGTCTGTATTTTGGTAAATTATTCTTAGGTTTAATTATATAAATTTTAGAATAGGTTTTCTAAGATCATAAATGTTATAATGGTTGTATATATTAATAATTTGAATTTCTGTTGCATTTATAAAGAGCCTTAATGTAGATGCTTTTGTCTTGGCAGCTTACTCTAAAAGAGCGTTGCATATTAGCTTTAAAATGTAATATTTTTTACGGTGTTATATGGATGTTTTCTTGGTTTACTTACTATTCTCTTATTTCTTCAGTGAGTTGTATCTTTGCATTGATATATATTATTGACGTAATTTACGATGACATGCATATCTCCTCTATAAATTTGAGACAGATATAATGTGAATTTTATATTTAGTGTCCTTTAATAAGAATTTTACTAATGAAATATACTACCTTCATACTTAGAGATCTTGAATTCTAATAGTGCTATTACATCATTATCTTTTATAGTGTCTTTAAGAATTGATCATTCGTTAGTAGTCATACCCCTAAATAAAGTCACACGCAAGGTCGTGATACTATATAAGAAAAAGAAAAATGCCGATTTTATATTTTTTTCTTACGCAAAGTATAGTAATTTTTTTTATCTTCTATGAAGAATGTTTCTTTGATGAGCACAAAGTTGTTCAATATATTCTTCAGGGGGTATTCAGTCAGTGTTTTTTTGATAAATATAACTTATGTTAGTGTTAATTGAAGTGATTCATGGACGTTTCGAATCCCATTTGAAATGAAAACCGCTTGATTCTTTTGAAGGATATCTCTAAATGTTCTAATAGTTCTCCATACATAAATCTTTATAATTTTTTACCTAATAAATATTATTACCATTAGAGATCAATATTTATAAATTATAATCAATTAATGTTAAGTTATTATATTATAGTCTTTTATCAGTTTTTTTTGATTTAGTCTTCTATCAATTAATGATACTTATGTATTTTTGGTGTTCTAACATATTGGTAAAATTATATGCAGTTACTTTAATTTATACAATAACATTAATTTTTAATCTATCATATATTTTTTAAAATTTTTATTATTTAACTGAATATTTTTAATCTGTTATTATTACTATTTTTTACCAGTATCAACTTAACTATTTTCAGATTCTAAAAAGGGATAGTAAACCTTAAATTATAAGTTATATTTATATATCTTAATGAAAAAATATCACACAATTACTCTTTTCTTTGCCAATTTCTAAATTTTCAGCTTTTTATTTTGTGTAATTTTAAACTTTTGAGAGTATTTTGTCTAATTTTCAAAACTATTTGCTTTTTTTGTAATACTTCATGTAATAAACTGATAGTACGAAGATGTTTCATATATTTTATTAATCTTATTTAAATTGTTAAGCTATAGATAGTTCATGGGATTTTAGGATAGGATATAAGTATGATTAGTATAGATTATAATTTAAATTAAATATTTAAAATAGTACAGTGTAATTTTGACTATGGAAAGCTTTTCCTGAACTCATGCTTTTAAAGGAGTATATGATTTTTTATTTTTCTTAATTTTTCTTTTTTATAATTTTGAGAATGACTTTTGTCTCTTTAATTTGTTTGGTGGATTTTGTAAATATCCCATCCAGATTATGTACATTTGTTGGTCTACGTTGTTCACAGGTTCGACCTTTGGGGTAGACATTATTTGTCTCATTAATTTATTTATTTTGTGCATATACGCCCTTCATTTTGTAGATATTTATAAATTTAGTATTTAATAATTTTATTTAGATTTAAGTTTCAATTTAAATTGTATCATTATCTTCATACTATGTATATCCAATAATAATTCATCAATTTATCAACTTACTCTTACTTAATGGAATAATATTTGAATTCCAAGGGTATTTTTGTCTACCGAAAGATTTTTCTGAACTCGTGCTTTTAAAGAGAGTATGATGATTGGCCGTAGGGCGCATTATTATTAAGGGCTTTTTTAAATGAGAAGAGCGGGTATCCCACAATTTATTTGTGTCCTTTCTCTCGCGGAAAAGCCAAGAAAAAACAAATGAGTTTTGCCCTTAATAACACGATGATGAGAGGGATGATTGTAGGTATGATTTTAGAAAACCTACTCTAAAATTCATACAATTAAACATAAGAATAATTTACCAATATACAGACACATTATCGCACCTTTAAGGCAACGATAACTACCATTTATAATAGAGTTGAGCAATGGTTCTATGTTTGCAAAGGATGCAACAAAAAAGTGGATAAAGATGTTAATAATAAGTGTCCAAATGATAAATGTTGTAGAATCAACGATGATGTAGTACCAATGTTAAGTGATACCCCTTCTTCATGAAATAAATATATCAAAATTAAATATTAATATTATAATCTAAAGCAAATTGACAATGAAAAATACAATGTATTTAGTTCAGATCCTTATAGAAAATAACACAGACAAAGCAAATGTAACATTATGACACAGCAGAAACTCTTATTAGATGCACAACAGAAGAATTCATTACAGAGAAAAAATGTAGCTCCTAACCTTATTTAAGTAATAAATTAAAAGCACAAAAAATTTATAAATATGAAATTAATATTTATTCTTATTGAAATAGGAAAAAGTCAAAGTCTGTATTGTTAGAAGTTTGTGTTAAACATAAGAAATATATTCAACTTCTTTGTGAATTTAGACGAGAAAACAAAAGATGAATGAGCCAAAGGAAAAATAATATGCTCCATTCTCATATCACAATTGATATAGACGATGAAGACATTATTCTAGAATTGCTCAGGGAAAAGATAAATATGAAGAACAATTGATCTCGACTAAAAAAAAAAAAGAAGCAACGAAAGGTAATTTTTTTGTGAATTGTTATACAATAGCTTTTTTTAGTAAAATTAGGAATCTATATAAGGGATTTTCATAAACTATTTTAGTGCTTTCATATACATATGTGGATGCTTTTATCATATAAAAGTATACTAGATTAGCATTAATATTCACTTTATAATTTTTTTCATTGACTATTTTCTATCATTTTAGCCTACTTTAAATCAATCATCTTGGCTCGTTGGCTTTATTATTCATCTTCCTTTTATAATGTTATTTTTTTAAGTGTTTTCACTTTCATAACACTATACTTTCTCAGGTCAAGCTCGGTTTCATGCCGATTCAAATGAAATAAAAATTTAAATAGACTTTAGATTATATTTATCTCTTGACAATTCAACTATCAACATAAAAATTTAAACAGGGTGTAGCCTATTCAAACAATCATTAAAAAAATAAATAATCAAAGTGTAAGCGAGGAACAAATTTTAGTAAGAAAATAAACAAAAAATACTTAATCAAAGTGAGCAAAAACTATCAAAGAGTAACCAAGGAATAAAATTTAGTAAGAAAATAAACCCAAAATAACTAATCATAGTATTTAATCACGTGTATTGCACGTGTATAAAATCTAGTCTTTACCAAATACCATAGAATGATATCTTATAAGTAATAAAAATTACGTAGAAGGAGAGATAAGTAAATTGACAAATACGCTCTAAATAAAAAAAGAAGGGAAAATTGCTTGGAGGAAGCAAAATAAGTTAGGCCAATCATCCCCACCCCCAGCCCAACAACCATAACCCATAAGCCCTAAAATTAAAAAATATATGCAACCAACCCCCAAACCCACTGCCCAAGAAAACAACTTCCCAAATTACCCTTCTTCTTCCCAATTAAAACTCAATCCATTTCCTCCCCTCCCCTCCTCCTCCCTCCTCATTCGCACCCTCCTCCTCCACGACGCCCTCCTCGGCTCAGTCCGCCTCCTCCCCTCCCCTCCCCTCCTCCACCTCCTCCACCTCCTCCGTCGCATCCTCTCCTCCTCCCCTTTCCCCTCCCCCCCTCCTCCTCCCTCCGCCGTCACATCCTTAAAACCCAATCCATTTCCTCCCCTCCCCTCCTCCTCCCTCCTCATTCGCACCCTCCTCCTCCACGACGCCCTCCTCGGCTCAGTCCGCCTCCTCCCCTCCCCTCCCCTCCTCCATCGCATCCTCTGCTCCCGGTTTGCTGTGGCGGCGAGGTGATGCGGTGAGCGGCGTGGTCGGGTTGGGTTCGTCGGAGCGGAGCTGATCGGGTGGTCGGACTCGGTGCTGGGAGGAAGAAGAAGGGGAAGAAAAGATGGGTTTTTCTCTTTTTTTTTTGGTGAACTGTTGAAGAGGGAGAGAGAGAGAGGTGTACGGTGGAGAGAAAAAGAAAGGGGAGAGATATCACGTGGGAGAAAATAATAGAAGAGAGAGAAATATGCACGTGATTGAGGGTTGGTTTTGGGAAAGAAATCAAAGGATGGAGAGTGATTAGGGGGTTGATTGAGAAATAAATTAGGGGAAAAATATGGAAGGAATTCAAATTCAAATTAGAGGAAATTAAGAGAGGGAAAATAAATTCGAAAATTCATATAATATCTGAATTATATTAATAATTAATAATCAACCAAAAATCTTTTATTAATATTTATATACTATTTTACTATACTCAAGTTTACATCAATAATAACAAGGCCATTAATAATATTAATCACCAAATGATTATATATAAAAATCACTAAACCGTAAATTAATATTTAGTAGAATTAAAAATACAAGACTATATATTTTATTATTTATTTATTTTGAAAACTCAGAAAATTCCAAAAATTAGGAAAAGTATTAATAAAATACAATATAATATTTTGAATACTAGAAAAATTTATTTAAATACGTATTAAAATTTACGGTTGTTACATCCTACCCCCCTTAAAACAAATTCCGCCCTCGGAATTAAAATAAGAACCCAATGATAGATATGGAATGATGTTAGTAAGCAGAGGAGACAAAATAGTGGGAAGCTCCGGTGTCAAAAGTGCTAAAGTAGGAACGGAAGAAACAAGAGCCTTGCTTATTACATGAGGAGGTAAATGCAACTAAACTTAGCACTCATATACAAGTCCTATTATGATATCATTAGGTAAGGCTAGATAAGAAAATTTCATATGCAAGTAAAACTAAGAGTGAACAGTTCTTACCAGTGATAACCTGGTCATTCGCCTCAGCTTCTACGGCCGTCATCATGAATGTCTGTCGTGATGGTTGTTGTCCTCGCGCCTGCTGAAAAACCTGCTTCTGCGGGGGAAGAGGCCCTGTTCGGGGGTAGGATCCTTGCGGAACTGGTGCTGCTGGGGAAGGTCGAGGTGGAGCTGGAAGAGCTGCCCGAACTGGAGGAGGTGGCAAATGGATCTGTTGCTTCTGCGGACAATTCGGACTGAGATGGTCAGGGGACCCACAGGTGTAGCACAAACGAAGGCGCTGGCGGCACTCCCCCTCCCGCAAGCGTGGCGGCCCCTTCGACGATGAGCGCTAGGAGTTCTTAGCCATGGCTCAAATGATTTGCATTTGGGCGCATATGAAAACAAATATATACAAATTATCTCTTGGGACAAGCAATATTTATGCCTTTGATTGTTATACTTGATGAAAGTTAGAACCGAACAAACCGAACCGAACCGCACCGAACCGATTTGCAACGGTTCGGTTCGGTTCGGTTTTGAATTATAGGTGGTTCGGTTCGGTTGTTCAAATTTTGGTAAAAACCGACCCATACTTATCCAGGCCCTTCTGAAACTGATGCCTCCTGATCGTCGGGTCTGTAACAAGATGAGGAGCATATCGACTCAGGGAAGAAAACTCAGCCTCGTACTCATCTACTGTTCGCCCTCCTTGCTTGAGCTTAACAAATCTCCGTAGGAGTTCGTCCCGAGCTGACTGAGGAAAGTATTTCCTGTTGAAGCGCTCGGTGAACGCCTCCCACAAGATGGGCCTCTCCAAATGAGTCTTCTCTGCAGTCCACCAAATCCGAGCGGTGTCGGTGAGCTGAATATCCATGAGGTCCACCCATTCAGCATGGGGGATGCGGGTCACCGTGAGAATAGTCTCCGTGACCTTGAGAAACTCCTCTGCTGCTAAAGGTCCTTCGGCACCGGAGAAGGAAGGAGGCCGCATATACCGGAACTCCCTGACGCTAGACTCTGGACGAGGGGGAGGCTGGGGCTGCGGCTCCCTATGAAGCTGTCCCGCCAAGTGCTGCTGGTTCGTCGCCAGTCCCTGAATCATCGCCAGAAGTTGGTTTGGATCCACTTCGGACTGTGGGGCACTGCTACTAGACGGGTTATCGTTACTACGAGTACCCACCATGATTCTGAAGGAACGAGGATCAAAAGGTAAATTAAGGTTAAAATCAAATAATATATTTGGAAAATAGGAATTAAAACATAGTTATTAAGATAATAGTATAAGAAAATAATTGTAGTCTAAAATAATAATATAAGAACTTATTTGTAGCCTTACGGATGAAATATGATATGTATCTAAATTGTCTACCATATTCTTACTAGTGAGGACTCGGGACCGTGATCGAGATCGTGACCTGCATGGGCCACCAAAAAAACCTGTCACGCCCCGCTTCCCAAAATATCAGGGAATCGGAACGTGAACAAGCCCGCGACGTATTAGACTGAGGAGAGATAAGTACTAGACCCCGTCTTCTCAATCTAATACGCTAAGCGTCAGAAAATAAATACAATGCGAAGTCACAGGTCCCCGATCACAATCAGCAAGAATATAATATAGAAGACTCAGAATAAAAAATACATATACAAATGAAATATCATCCAAGACATAATATCGGATCAAACCATGCCCTTATAATACTGAAACAAACTGATAGAGATACTACCAATATACATGATCACATGGAAAAGAAAGAATTACAAAATAAACTGGAACATCAAAGAAGAAGCTTGACTCCTTCTCCTGCTCCGCTACAAGCACTCCTGCTGAGAATCCTCTGGCTCTTGCTAAACCTGTTCTTCTCCTAAGTCTGACGTACACCAGAGAAAACAGGTGTACGTCAGCGTGCATGACGCACGGTAAGACCCCACAAAAGAAAATAGAACAAATGAAAACCCAAGCGGAAAACGATATAATAACAGAAACAACAAAAGAACGTACAACTAAAATCCACAAATCAACATGAAAACACTACTAAATCATGATAACATAAAACATCCAGAATCGATCAGGTAACTAAGCATGTAGCTAGCGATCAGTCTAATCATCCAAGTAACAGGGGCATACAATAGATGGAATTAATACCTAAAAATCTATATTCTTGTTTTACATGTTATTTGAATTGGGGAAGAATATTTTGATGTATATAATCGGGTCCCCGTAAAGTTGTCCGGGGGCCGCCTTCAAGTCAAGTATTGGCCCTCTGGCCCATGTACATAACACTCACGATATCACGATAACAAGAAAGCGCTGTGCCCGTTTATATACATGTTATATTCTCCGTCCAATTCCCCTTTATAACCCCATGTTTGCCATATTAATTAAGCAATTGTACATGAAATATTATGCACTAGCCACGGAGTTACCGTGGAACGACTTCTGTAAAACTATGAACATAACCGTGACCCACAACACGTCCGATCAAGAGTGCATCGTCTAGTCAATGCTATAATAATAATAATAATCAAGGAAACCTCATACCGGGATATCGATATCGAGGGAACTCGGGACTCCTCACATCGGGATATCGATGTCGAGCGAGTATAGCCATGCTTTGAAGCACGCTTATAAATCATACTTTTAACAGAAGTCGTCTTCATGTACAGTCTCTCCTATTAGGTAACAACTAAGTGATAAAACAACAAGCTTCCACACAGCTATTCATGTCAAGCAATCCCACGCAGGTAATAATATATCACAGACTAATTTAATTAACCAATTACTAACAGATAAAAATATTGAAATGGCAAGTCACATAATAATTTATGATGAACTAATAATTAAAATAAAATAATCAAGGTTCGGGATCTTGCTGACGACATGTGAAAATACCGCACTAGTGGTGTCTAAAACTCATTACTGCACTTATGCATAGACTCTAAACAACATATAATCATGTTACTAATTAATGTTGTAAGAGTTAATCACCATATAAATACTAACAGTTAGTATATAATACAGTGAGTAGAAAGTCACAGTGGGACTTGCCTTGGTTCGTGGCGTTGGACTTGGCGGTGACGGGAGAGAGGATCAGCGGAGAGGGGCTGCCGGGGTTGTCGGCGATGCGAGGACAACGAGACGGCGTCGACAGCGGCTGAAGGAGGAGCTCACGATGGATCTGAGCTCAGGGCGACGAGATGACCGGCGGGGCTGGCAGCGGGTGGTGCGACTCTTGGAGGAGGACTGGGGTGAGCGGCTGGAGGCGATGAGGCGGCGGTCGAAGGCAGGTGGTTGGCGAGGCGACGTTGGTGGCTGCGGCAGCAGGGCGTCGAGTGAAAGGCGGCGTCGGGTTCGGGTGTGGGGAGGAGGACGAGCTCGGTGCAGGCGTGCTGGCGGCGAGGGTGGACAGCGGGGCTGTTGGCGGCGCGGCGACCAGGCCAAGGCGACTGGCCGGCGAGCAGGGGTGAGGCCGAGCGGATCTGAGGGGCGGCAACTGGGTTTCGGGTTCGAGGCGGGGAGAGCTCGACTGGAGCCGGGATCGAAAAAAAGGGGTATTTTTTTTTTGAGGTGGTCAGGGGTGCAAGGCGCGGCGTTCGGCGCTCGGGTACGGAGGTCGGCGTCGGGAGCCGGGCTGAGGTCGGGTTTCGTGCTTGAAGGAAGAAGAAAGAAAGGAGAGAGAGAGTAGGGTTTTCTTTGGGTGAAGAGAATAAAATGGAGAGTAAAGATGAGGGGAGTAGTGGAATTAAAATGAGAGTTGAGGGGTTGAGCTGTCCAATTGTGAGAGGGAGAGAGAAAAAGGAAAGTGTGAGAGAGAGAGAATCACGTGAGAGAAAATAGGAAATAGTTAAATGATGATTAGAGAATTGATTGAGTAAAAATTTGGAAGGAATTCAAATTCAAATGAGAAAATAAGAGAGGGAAAAATTCGAAAATCTCAACTAATATTCTGAATTATTTTAATAATTAATAATCAACCAAAAATCTTTTTTTATTAATATTTATATACTATTTTACTATACTCAAGTTTACATCAATAATAACAAGGTCATTAATAATATTAATCACCAAAAGATTATATATAAAAATTATTAAACCGTAAATTAATATTTAGCAGAATTAAAAATACAAGACTATATATTTTATTATTTATTTATTTTGAAAACTCAGAAAATTCCAGAAATTAGGAAAAGTATTAATAAAATATAATATATTATTTTAAATACTAGAAAATTTTATTTAAATACGTATCAAAATTCACGGTTGTTACATATACTCTATTTGATGGGTTGAAATCATTTGGATGATGATTTTGATATAATAATAGCTCAATTCTGTGTGACTTTTGGTGCCCATATGTGATATTTTAGTATGTTGTGTGACTTATGCTGCATTTAGTCACATTTTGGTATTTTGTGTGACTTTTGTGGTTGTTACGTGACATTTTAGTATTTTGTGTGACTCTTGGGGCCCATATGTGACATTTTACTATTCTGTGTGACTTTTAGGGCTGTTATGTGATGTTTTTACATTCTCTGTATTATATTCTTGTTACCATTTACATATCCTGCTATTAAGTGTTATGTTATATTTCTACATGTATGATTATGGCATACATGCGTATTTTTTCATCAAGGCGATCCTCGAGGGAATGGAGATAATGAACGTTGAAGCCTTGCACATGGAGTCGCATATGCTACGAGTAGGACTTGCTGCTCAACTCATATGTGAAGGCCGTGAATGAAAAAAAACTGCGGTTGAAATTAGACAGTGATGATCGAGAATATTTTTTATACTTTGGGGGTAGTGATGTACCTATGATTGAGTGGAAGTATTAGACTCTACATGTAACTGTAACATTTGTTTAAATGCTATGATGTAAAGGATAACTAGTTTACTAGTTGTGTGTGACATTTGTTGGATTGTTGTGTGAGCTATATGTGAAGATATGTGACCATTAGTATGATGTGTAACGTTTGGGGCTTTTATGTGACGTTTTAGTATGGTGTGTGACTTTTTCTTCTTGTATGTGATATTTTAGTATTCTGTGTGACTTTTGAGGCTGTTATGTGATGTTTTAGTATGATCTGTGACTTTTGCTCCTTATATGTGACATTTTGGTGTTCTGTATGACTTTTGAGGCTGTTATGTGATGTTTTAGTATGCTGTGTGACTTTTGCTCTTTATATGTGATATTTTGGTGTTCTGTGTGACTTTTGAGGTTGTTATGTGATGTTTTAGTATGATGTGTGACTTTTGCTCCGATTATGTGACATTTTGGTATGTACCATTGATTGAGTGGAAGTAATAGACAAACACATAACTATTTCATTTGTTGGATGTTGGATGTTTACTAGCTATTTATAAATGATAAAATATGCATTTGTAATTTCTTGGTGATCTTTTTTCTTTAGCATATTAAATGGAATCTAAAAGTAAAGTTCTTACAGGTATCACTGTTAATACTAACAAGTCACATGAACAGGTAATATGTCACATTTAAGTAGCAAATATCACAACAAAAGGGAAAATGTAGCATGTAACAGACAACAGTCACAAAAAGAGTTTGAATTCTGTTAGGAAACGTTAATCATACTAAAACATCACATAACAGCCTCAAAAGTCACACAGAACACCAAAATGTCACATATAAGGAGCAAAAGTCACAAAGCATACTAAAACATCACATAACAGCCTCAAAAGTCACACAGAATACCAAAATGACACATACAAGAAGAAAAAGTCACACACTATACTAAAACGTCATATAAAAGCCCCAAACGTTACACATCATACTAATGGTCACATATCTTCACATATAGCTCACACAACAATCCAACAAATGTCACACACAACTAGTAAACTAGTTATCCTTTACATCATAGCGTTTAAACAAATGTTACAGTTACATGTAGAGTCTAATCTCCTACTCGTAGC
This sequence comes from Asparagus officinalis, assembly GCF_001876935.1. Taxonomy (NCBI): domain Eukaryota; kingdom Viridiplantae; phylum Streptophyta; class Magnoliopsida; order Asparagales; family Asparagaceae; genus Asparagus; species Asparagus officinalis. The sequence goes on along the minus strand of NC_033801.1, from coordinate 575,995 downwards.
ATATGCGACTCCATGTGCAAGGCTTCAACGTTCATTATCTCCCTTCCCTCTAGGATCGCCTTGATGAAAAAAATACGCATGTATGGCATAATCATACTTGTAGAAATATAACATAACACTTAATAGCAGGATTGTAGGCTGTCTAAAAATCACGATGGATAGCTGATCCCTATCAAGCTCCGACAATGAAAGTCACAATCAGACGACTGTCTAATCACTGTATTCGCAATTCTACAATCGCTACAAACACGGCCTCATTTCTGAGATGATTGATCTTGATGGTTGCGACAACAACATGACTAATATTATATTAGCAACTATTAGAGATGTTGATGAGCAATGTAATGATTTCAGAAATAAAAGGTTGGACGTAGTTGGTGAGTTGCTTGGTAGAGAGCTGTGGGCAAATATTCATCTAAAAACACTATGGATGTTGATTCCCGTCAAGTTCCTACGACGAAAGCTACAATCAAATAGCTTTCCCGCCGACAATCAAAAACTACAAATGGAGGACTTTTCACATAGATCGAGAAGAGTTACAATTCAACGACACTTCCGACAATTGATAAAAACTCTATTCAACAGTCTTCACATTTTGCAGTGAAAGTTACAATCTGACGATTTTCACACTCCACAACAGCTAAAGCTAGGATTACTGAACAACGGTCCTTGCAACGCTTTACAGAAGAAGTTACAAGTCAAACTAGCTCCTTCTAAAACGCGGATGTCATCCCCGCGTTGCAATTCTGGAAGTGCAGGCGACTCCCGCGTTTCCAAGCACAAGCTAAACGTGAGCGACCCTCGCGTTCGGCGTTTCCAAGCACAAGCTAAACGTGAGCGACCCTCGCGTTCGTAGGGGTTCAACCAACACCGACCCCCCGTGTTTCCAAACTATAATAAACCAAACGCGAGTGACCCCCGCGTTCATTGGTGTTCAGCTAATACCCAACATCGCGTCTCAATTCTGAGAGGCGACGTTGGGTTCTGAACGCCAGATTGGGCGTTTGACTCGTTCAAATACGAGCTGAACGGTTTCAGAACTGTTTCCCCACGATCTGAGGAAATCACGCCCACTTAGGAGCGGATTTAGAGGGCAGTTACAACCTCTTATCCACCTATAAAATCTCAACAAACTCAACTGAGTTAAGGGGCTGGCTTTTTGGAACGGAAGAGGAGCAGCAGATTGGATTTGGAGGATCTCAACCACTCAGGTTTGGTAATTCAACAGCGGCAGCAGTCAAATCCTTGGAGATAGGATTTTTGAATCAAATTCAGAAGATCAAATCTGAGAGGATTCTTCAACAACAGAATATCAGCTTGGTCATTAACCGAATTTTTGGTTCTAACAACTCTTTTAACAGAGTTCTAACTCGTTCAGAGTTCTTAAACTCATTTAGAGTTACCCATTAAACTTTCCACAGAAGTTCATCGTTCCCACGAGATAGAAGGCGGTCGGATCGTCAACAGAGAGCAAATTCGACGCGAGCAATCGAAGGAGGCATTCCATCGCTACTGAGAAGAACCCAGTTTTAAACAAAGGAGAGAATCAAATTCGTTCTATTCTCTTTTGTAATCAAATTGTAATTAGAATCAAAGGAATACAAGTCAATTTTCTTTGTTCTTTTCTTTGCAATTTTAACTGGTAACAAGAATATAACACAGAGAATATAAAAATATCACATAATAGCCCCAAAAGTCACACAGAATACTGAAATGTCACATATGGGCCCCAAGAGTCACACAGAATACTAAAATGTCACGTAACAACCACAAAAGTCACACAAAATACCAAAATGTGACTAAATGCAGTATAAGTCACACATCATACTAAAATATCACATATGGGCACCAAAAGTCACACAGAAATGAGCTATTATTATATCAAAATCATCCCCCAAATGATTTCAACCCATTAAATAGAGTACAACTCTCCAAACCTACAACCTAATTTTCTTCAAAGAACCAACAAATTAATCTAACAACATAGCAATCTGCAGTACAAAGAATGATCCGAAGTTGAATTAAAAAAGGAAAAAGAACCAACAAATTGAGTATAAATCCTCTGTCCTGCTATCATCAACACCACATAATTCCGATGAATTAGTAGAATTAGGGCTGGAGCTCTGAGATTTCGACGACGACGAAGATGTAGTATAACACAACTATTAAGTGCAGATTCGAAACCAACCTTCCATTTCAAAAGAGATCCATCTTCAACCCCGAACTCACCAGCTAGAAGCTCGATCCTCAGCCTCCGAATCTCCTTAAAGTTCTTCAAGACCTCGGTCGGCGAGTGATGTGAACTTCCGACGAAACCAAAGAGCAAGCCGACGATGAAGCTTCCAGAGATCTCTTATTCAAGATCTGACCTAGGGCTTGGACAAGCTTGACGATGCCTCCAAGGACGAGGTGAGCGAGATTCGAGATGACGTCGCGTGTCTTATCGTTGCCACCTCCTCCTCCGACGGAAAGCCAAGGGTCGTCGGAGATGACACATAGGGGAGGGGAGGGGGAAGGGGGAGGAGGTGGACGGAGCCGAGGAGGGGGTCGGGGAGGAGGGGGAAGGGGGAGGAGGAGAGGATGCAGATGAGGAGGGAGGAGGAGGGGAGGGGAGGAAAGGGATTGGGTTTTAAATTGGGAAGAATGAGTAATTTGGGAATTAATTTCTTGGACAGTGAGAAGTGAGTTTCTTGGGCAGTGGGTTTGGGGGTTGGCTGTATATATTTTTTAATTTTAGAGCCTATGGGTTATGGTTGTTGGGCTGGGGGTGAGGATGATTGACCTAACTTATTTTGCTTCCTCCAAGCAATTTTCCCAAAAAAGAATGAAAAGGCAGGTTGACAAAAGGATTCCAAATCGCACCCGCCTCCGTTAATAAATAAAATAATATCCTTCTCCTTGCGTGCCTCCATTTCTATTTTTTTTCCGCCCTCATTTGCTCGTCGTCTTCTCGTCTCGTTTTAGCTCTTCCCCCCTTCGGTAGATCTGCCCTTAGTTCCTCAATACCTCTTTCGCTGGGAAAAACCCTAGCTGCGGCTCGTGCTATTGGATCTGCGATCAGATCGGATCCGAACATGACCTACGCTTCCCAATTGCTCCGCCGCTCCAACAAGGTTTGATTCTTTCTCGTCGTTTCCGTGGCG
>NC_033801.1:567131-572843 GCF_001876935.1 Asparagus officinalis | reverse complement strand
TTCTTCTTCTCTTTTGATATAAATTATTGCTATTGTCTGCTATTGTTGCTTAATTATATATTTTTTGGAATGTTTAGGATGGAACAGATGCTAAACATCTGATGTTTCTTCCTTGATATGGATTTTGATCTTACAAAAATTTGATGCTTTTATAATATTCTTGCTTGAATATTTGCAGCTCAGGAACGGCCACAATGTCCTGCAGCACGAGCCTGCTGGTCTTATCCGTTATTTTTCCAAGGATGCTGGTGCCTTAACAACTAATAAAAGAGCAGACGGTATTTCAAAATTTCTGTCTACTCTTTGACATTACACACACTCGCACTCAGCCGGTGTATGCAATAATTTAGGCTCATTGTTTCCTGGAGTCGATTTGTTGCTTTCCTTGTTGAAAAAGTTTTGTGGTCATGGTCACACGCACACCAAGGCTCACATAGCATTAGGGTACTAAGGGGCTGTTTGGTTGTTGTTGGTAAAGTTGTGTATTTATGACACAACTTGAAAAATTGTTGTTCACCTCATCAATTTCAGTGAGCAACTTTTCTTTGTTTGTTTTTGATTCCATTGGAATCATAAATTGCTTGTTTGGTTTGCAAAATGTAACTTTAATTGCTTGTTTGGAAAGTGTAAAAAGTGGTTATTGTGTGGTCCCTACTCAAATGATTCCATTGGCCTAGCCCCCTCACTTCTGACACATATGTCAGCTTTCCTTCAAAATCAGACCATTTTGAAGGGATTTGTGAATCCATACCACATCAGCATAGTAAATCACTTTACACTATTTTCACAACTACAAACAAACAATTAAAAAGGAGGAAAGCTGACATTGAGAGCCACTTTTTTACACTTTCCATTCTTTTACATAGTAAAAACTTACAACCAAACAGACCCTAAGACGTGGGGTCATTTTGTGGGAACGAGCACTCTTTGCAAGTCACTTTTATCTTGGGCATCAGATTTTCCCTTGACATGAATGGTCAAAAGATTGAGATGTGAATATTTTCACAATTGGCTAGTGAATTCGCCTGGTTCAACCGACACGTTGGGGCTAGGCGGAGGATCTTAGATAATGGTTTCCGTTTTACATTTTAAAATGGTGCCTATAAGAACCTGATTTTGCTTTTTCTTAAACACTAGATTCGAGTATAGGATAGAAGATACTTTTTGTGCTTAAGGGAGATTGTGGCAGGGATAAATGGGCTTGAGGGGTGGGGCTCTCATCATATTTTAAGAAGTAGATTATGACGCAAACAACTCACCCGTTGCATCGATACACATGTTTTTCAATTCGTAGGCCATAAAACTATACGCTACATAGTGTGAACTCCATTCTCCAAATGGTGTAAATTCATACATGAACATAGAATACCATTTGTAATCACAGCCAAAACAGTACAATGTTTCCCTAAAATGTATGCCAGACCTTTAGGTTCATAACAAAGTAATAGGAAATGGTTCCTGTGACTTTTTAGCTTCTACCGTAAACACAGACAAAAATCCACACAGATGCACAGATTCATGTGTACGTACGGTGTTTTTCTAAGATTCCTAATGAGAGTATATGAATATTGCTCTGATTTCATACTTTTAAATATGATTATGTGCAACATTTTTTATTCTTATTGGTTGTTTCCCATATTTTAGTTTGTGGATTACGTGGCAAAACAGCTGGAGATTCCAGCCATTCTGTTGCAGGCCTTCCAATAAAAAATGAATCAGCAAAAAACCAACACAGATCGCAATCTTTGGACATCTTCAAGGTGATGATTTTGTTAGATATTTCTATATTCCTAGAGTTTCTTAAGTTTTGTGGTTTTAGCTGACTGTAAGTGGTGTTAATGTTTCATTCAGATGTCTTCTCCAGGAACATCTCGAAATGCATTCTCTAGATTGTCGTCTAAAATTAGCATTCCGATGACTACCATGGCAACCAGCAGCTGTCATTCATGGTTCATAATGACCTGTCATACACTTCTTCTTTTTGCCATTAGTTAGGACCTACCGGGTTCGCTCATTGTTTTTCTTTATTCAACAGCATACAGGCAACCCAGAGGAGATGCTATTCAAGTAATTCAGGTATGTTACTGTTGATGAGTCACCTCTTGTTGTTACTTGTGATGTCTGAAGTCATCTTTTCTTCACAATATATTTATTAGTGCCTACGTGTTCACGGTTATCCACATGCTTGGTCAAAGTGAACACATGTAAATCATCTGATGAATAGTTAAGATACATAATATACAATTGTATTATAAGTCCCTTCTCTACTGTATATTTGTTAGTAAAATAGGCATGTTATATATATTTACAGTTGTTCACATGCAAGGCCAAGAGAAACATGGGATGGATGGTCAAGTTGTATAATACAAAATTGGTTATGGAACATATCATTGTTGGAAACATCCCAGTTTGTTCTTTGATTTCAACCTTTTTAAAGAAACCCTATGAAAGATTTAAAACCATGGAGCTGTCAATGAGAACCGTGCTCCCTTAGCAGATACAATGGATTTCTTCCTTTGAGGAAGATTAGTTGTTGGGCTCAATTATTTCATTTCTGTGGGATATGTTATGCTATTCTTATTAATGCTGGCAAAAACGAAACAAATTTTTACTTGAAACTAGTCTGCAATATATGGTTTCAGATCTACCTCCACACCAAGAAATCGGGATGCCGTCTCTTTCTCCAACCATGACAGAGGTGTGGACAGTTCTCTAGCTGAGACTGCATCTACAGAAGTCTTCATGTAACTGATGGTTCTTGACATCTTTTTTGTATTGGTTATAGGGAAACATAGCAAGATGGCTGAAGAAGGAAGGGGAGAAAGTTTCTCCTGGGGAAGTACTATGTGAAATTGAAACTGTATGATTCGTCTATAAACACCTCCTCTATCTTAATTACAACTCCATCTCATACTGTTGCCTTCCTTTTTATTTATAAAGAGACTGTATCCCAATTGATTAGGATAAAGCAACCGTTGAGATGGAATGCATGGAAGAAGGCTATATTGCTAAGATAATTCAAGGAGATGGGGCTCAAAATATTAAAGTTGGAGAGGTATCTGCTCTATCATACTCAAATATGCTTTCTGGTATCATTTCTTAAAAGAAAGTTTAACTTCATTTTGCTACTTTCAGAATATTTATGTTTTCAATTCTGCATTTGTTTCTTTGTCATGCTATGAGAGGGAGAGTTGTCCCTTCTTTGGTCATTGGTTGTTTATCATGTCTTTAGAGTGTAGTTGAAAAGCACTAGTAAAGTTTGTTCATATTTTGATTACTGTACTCTAACACGACTTCAGGATAACAGATAAGTAAATTTATTTTATTCTCTTATTTGTTATCAGAGTCGCGTGTACAAACATATGGCTAAAAAGGGTGAGATCATAAAATCCTGCAAAACACCAAATGCAACTTCACATCTCCTTGATGATCGATGTTATTTTGAAGAGTAGAAATGAGAACATATCCTACAAAATACAAAATGCAACATCAGATCATCTGATGATCTTCATAAGTTTGATGAGTAGAAATGAGAATGATGAACTTTTAAACGTAGAAGTTCACGCTGAAGCTTAACTTTAGGCATCTGACTTCATAACTAAAATAAAACAGCTCCATGAAGGTTTCCATAAACGAGTTAGTTCAGAACTATCATGTTCAATCATTTGAGATACAAATCATAATTGGAGTCTGGTAACTGATTTAGTGTTAAAACAAATCTGCAAATTTGTTTTACTTAGCCAACACTTTTTTGGTGACAACATGTGTTTCTAAAGTAATCATTATTTTATTTTCATTAACTAGCCGATTGCTATAACTGTGGAAGAAGAAGATGATATTGGAAAGTTTAAAGATTATAAAACTTCAGCATCTTCTGCGCCTGCTGAATCGAAGCCATCAACTGAGCCTACCTCCCCTGCAGAGGTTGTTTTTTCAGATCTACCTCCACACCAAGAAATTGGAATGCCGTCCCTTTCTCCAACCATGACTGAGGTGTGAACCATTCATTTTCTAGCTTAGGCCACATATTTTGACGTGTTCGTTGTAACTGATGGTTCTTGACATCTTATTTTTATTGGCTACAGGGAAACATCGCAAGGTGGCTGAAGAAGGAAGGGGATAAAGTTTCTCCTGGAGAAGTACTGTGTGAAATTGAAACTGTAGGATTCATCTATAAACCTATCCTTTATTTTAATTCCTAGTCCATCTCATACCATTACTTACTTTGTATTTATGAAGAAATTATATCACATCTTGATTAGGATAAAGCAACAGTCGAGATGGAATGCATGGAGGATGGTTACATTGCTAAGATAATTCAAGGAGATGGGGCCCAAAATATTAAAGTCGGAGAGGTGTCTGCTCTATCATATGCAAATATGCTTTCTTCCAAATTTCTTTTCTTTAAAGCTAAAACTACTCCAGCTCCATAATTCTCCATGCTTCGTTTTAGAACATTTACAGTTTCAAGCGTGTATTTATTTCTACCCCTACTATGAGAATTGAATAGTAAGTTCCCTGTTCTGGTTGTTGGTGGTTGTGGTTAGTGATATATCACATCTAACAATTGCATGAAGCTTAAGTTGATTTTGATTAACGGAAGAAAAGTTCCATCAACGTTTCAAGTGCTGAACTATTCTTAATTGTTTATGCACTCAAATCATAGCTTTCTTCAGAGTATTAACTGAATTAGTACTACCTTATTTGATAATTCGCTCAGCCAAAATATTTTTTTCCCTTTTCTTTTTCTTTTTGTCGAGATCACACTGGTTTATAAACTAATCAATATTTCTTGTCATATATACAACTAGCCGATTGCTATAACTGTAGAAGAAGAAGAAGATATTGGAAAATTTAAAGAATACAAAGCTTCAGCATCTTCTTCACCTGATGCATCTAAGCCATCAACTGTCTCTACTTCACCTAAGAGGCAGGAGTCAGAGCCTGTTAAAACTTCTGAGCCAAAGGTCTCAAGGACTGACGCACATACAGAGGGCCGTATCTTCTCTAGTCCTGCTGCAAGAAAATTAGCCGAAGATAACAATGTATGATTTTCAGTTATTCCAATACTTGTTAATGTTTACATTAGACTTTCTTTCTTTCAATAACTCATTTCTAGATGGGGAAAAAATTAGGTGATTGGTTCTGACCATTCAGTGAATCATAAGTTGTCTAAAGAGAAGTCTGGCAATTTTCTAATATCATCTCCCACTCTCAATCTAATGCACAGGTGCCTCTTTCAAGCGTAAAAGGTACTGGTCCTGATGGACAAATTTTGAAGAGTGATATTGAAGACTATCTAGGTATACGTCTTTTATACTAAGTTTTAAAAACTTGAATTTCTTTTTTGAGTGACAACCTTCAATTATAGATAATTGCTTTCGCTTTATGTATATGTTTGTGATTTCTCATTTAGAGTCACAAGTTAAAGTTGCATGCTCTTTCTTATGATGAAATATGACCTATCCCTGAGGAGAAGTCGGGTTATATTTATAGAAAAATAGTGCAACCATGAAATCTTTTAATGTGGGACTAAACAATATTCTCTAACTTTACTAGTATATTCTACGCGTGTACTTTCTTATGATGAAATATGACCTATCCCTGAGGAGAAGTCGGGTTATATTTATAGAAAAATAGTGCAACCATGAAATCTTTTAATGTGGGACTAAACAATATTCTCTAACTTTACTAGTATATTCTACGCGTGTA
>NC_033801.1:565428-566346 GCF_001876935.1 Asparagus officinalis | reverse complement strand
TTTACCTGAGGGTAGACGTCTCTTAGTTGTTTGCGTCAAAAGTTGGTTTTGCTGTGGAATTCATTATATCTTCAGTCGATTACAATAAATTCAAAAGAAATAGCCTTTTTATAAGACTTCTTTTACACAACAAAATAAAAATTATAACTCTTGGGAAACAAACGCAGGATCGTTGTTTGGATCACTGCTTGCGTGGGATCTTTGCCTGTGCCGGGGGTGCGTTAGCCCGTGGACCACCAAATCACAGATTCTGATCGAATCGTGAGGGTTTTATGATTCTGACTTCGTTTATCGAAGTGAGAACTTGAAACGATATCTTATCAAGGTAAGATAGTCGTTCTTCTTGAAATCAAGTCAAAGCCTGAATATCAAGGAGTTACAGAAGCTCGAGTACTCTGCTCTCTCTCTGCTCAAAATGATCCGCCCCTTTCAAAAACGGCCTTCGGGGGGTATTTATAGCCCCTAGGAACAGTTGGCAGAAAACAAAATCGCGAGACAGCATTTGCTGTCTCGGCTGCCGAGACAGTGTTTGCTCGAGACAGTAAACACTGTCTCGGAAACAGTAACCGCAGGTAGTTTTTCGTTTTAACTGCCTTTCCACGTTTCCAACTCTGTTATTTTGGCAGTTATCAACGTGATTCTCACCCACGACGTTTCCCACGTTCTTGAACAGTTGGTGGCCACGTGTGGGGCAGTTACAAAACCAATTTCTGATCTTTTGAAAGTTGTCTCCTGTGCGAGACAGAAAAGTCTGTCTCGCGTGCGAGACAGCAAAGTCTGTCTCGCACGGCGAGACAGAAAAGTCTGTCTCGCATGGCGAGACAGCAAAGTCTGTCTCGCACGGCGAGACACGGCGAGACAGTCTATACTTGTGTTCTTTTGACTTTTTTGGATGATTTCCTCTTGAGCTGTATTTGG
>NC_033801.1:564000-564428 GCF_001876935.1 Asparagus officinalis | reverse complement strand
CAAAAAAAAAAAAAAAAAAAAAAACACGGGGTTGATAAAAAGAAGAGCGAGTGAAATCCAGGGAAGCAGCTTCTCCACCACTAACCTGAGATTTGCGGGCGCCACCAATCCAGAATTTCGTTGGCCCCACCGCCAACCAAAATATCCGTCTAATCTCCTTCATCATCATCTTTCGTCTTCTCTCAAAAAATTTCCTATTTTACTTCTCTCTGTTTAATAAAGAAGATGATTGTTGCTGCTGCTGCTTCCATTAATATAATAGCAGTAAAGCCCAGCGTTCTCTCTTCTTCTTTGTTCTCTTCAGACCTCAATCTCTTTCCTTCTTCTTCTTCCTCTTCCTCCGTTGGGTTCAGATCCTTCTCTCACCCTGCTGCTCCCTCTTCCCTCCAAGTTAGATGTGCGGCCACCAAACAAGTCAAATCACCAGG
>NC_033801.1:540993-563000 GCF_001876935.1 Asparagus officinalis | reverse complement strand
CTTCAGTATTTCTTGTGTTCTCACGTGCAGTGTCTAGCCCGTGTGCATGCTTCTTAGAGTTTCATGAATATAACTTGTAATTACCTTCCATGTCAAAAATAGTTTCTTAATGGAAACACTTTTTCATAATGAATTATATTGTAAGTGCTAAATGCAATCAATTAATTGTAGTTGTCAACATTTCATCAATCTCTTACTAATAAAACACGGGGTTGACACCCACAGTAGTACTCAGAACAAAATGCATTCAGATTCATTAACGTTTTGGGGACTGGATAGTCATTTCATAACTTGTTTGTCAAATTAATACTCTGGCACGTTGCAAATTGCAGAACATTGCAGAACGAAAAACTCTTTAAGGACCCAAAATATGGGACCAATAGGGGGGACAAGTGAGGTGTCCCCCTCCTACTGGATAATGAGTTGGCCATCATTAATGATGACCAACTCATTATCTAATAGGAGGGGAACACCTCACTTGTCCCCTCTATTGGTCCCATATTTTGGGTCCCTGTAGCAAAGCTCTTGCAGAATATAAGGGGATGTTTGGTTGTTGTTAGTAAAGTTGTGTATTTATGACACAACTTGAAAAGTTGCTGTCCACCTCATCAATTTCACTGAGCAACTTTTCTTTGTTTGTTTTTTATTCCATTGGAATCATAAATTGCTCGTTTGGTTTGCAAAATATAATTTTAATTGCTTGTTTGGAAAGTGTAAAAAGTGGTTATTGTGTGGTCCCTACTCAAATGATTCTATTGGCCTAGCCCCCTCACTTCTGACACATATGTCAGCTTTCCTTCAAAAGCTTTGCTACAGGGACCCAAAATATAGGACCAACATATGTGAGATGTCTCCCTCATATTGCATAATGATGGCCAACTCATTAGTTAATAGGAGGGGGACACCTCACATGTCCCTCTGTTGGTCCCATATTTTGGATCCTTGGCGAATTTTTTTTTCTTCAAAATCAGACCATTTTAAAGGGATTTGTGAATCCATGGCACATCAGCATAGTAAATCACTTTACACTATTTTCACAACTACAAACAAACAATTAAAAAGGAGGAAAGCTGACATTGAGAGCCACTTTTTTACACTTTCCATTCTTTTACATAGTAAAAACTTACAACCAAACAGACCCTAAGACGTGGGGTCATTTTGTGGGAACGAGCACTCTTTGCAAGTCACTTTTATCTTGGGCATCAGATTTTCCCTTGACATGAATGGTCAAAAGATTGAGATGTGAATATTTTCACAATTGGCTAGTGAATTCGCCTGGTTCAACCGACACGTTGGGGCTAGGCGGAGGATCTTAGATAATGGTTTCCGTTTTACATTTTAAAATGGTGCCTATAAGAACCTGATTTTGCTTTTTCTTAAACACTAGATTCGAGTATAGGATAGAAGATACTTTTTGTGCTTAAGGGAGATTGTGGCAGGGATAAATGGGCTTGAGGGGTGGGGCTCTCATCATATTTTAAGAAGTAGATTATGACGCAAACAACTCACCCGTTGCATCGATACACATGTTTTTCAATTCGTAGGCCATAAAACTATACGCTACATAGTGTGAACTCCATTCTCCAAATGGTGTAAATTCATACATGAACATAGAATACCATTTGTAATCACAGCCAAAACAGTACAATGTTTCCCTAAAATGTATGCCAGACCTTTAGGTTCATAACAAAGTAATAGGAAATGGTTCCTGTGACTTTTTAGCTTCTACCGTAAACACAGACAAAAATCCACACAGATGCACAGATTCATGTGTACGTACGGTGTTTTTCTAAGATTCCTAATGAGAGTATATGAATATTGCTCTGATTTCATACTTTTAAATATGATTATGTGCAACATTTTTTATTCTTATTGGTTGTTTCCCATATTTTAGTTTGTGGATTACGTGGCAAAACAGCTGGAGATTCCAGCCATTCTGTTGCAGGCCTTCCAATAAAAAATGAATCAGCAAAAAACCAACACAGATCGCAATCTTTGGACATCTTCAAGGTGATGATTTTGTTAGATATTTCTATATTCCTAGAGTTTCTTAAGTTTTGTGGTTTTAGCTGACTGTAAGTGGTGTTAATGTTTCATTCAGATGTCTTCTCCAGGAACATCTCGAAATGCATTCTCTAGATTGTCGTCTAAAATTAGCATTCCGATGACTACCATGGCAACCAGCAGCTGTCATTCATGGTTCATAATGACCTGTCATACACTTCTTCTTTTTGCCATTAGTTAGGACCTACCGGGTTCGCTCATTGTTTTTCTTTATTCAACAGCATACAGGCAACCCAGAGGAGATGCTATTCAAGTAATTCAGGTATGTTACTGTTGATGAGTCACCTCTTGTTGTTACTTGTGATGTCTGAAGTCATCTTTTCTTCACAATATATTTATTAGTGCCTACGTGTTCACGGTTATCCACATGCTTGGTCAAAGTGAACACATGTAAATCATCTGATGAATAGTTAAGATACATAATATACAATTGTATTATAAGTCCCTTCTCTACTGTATATTTGTTAGTAAAATAGGCATGTTATATATATTTACAGTTGTTCACATGCAAGGCCAAGAGAAACATGGGATGGATGGTCAAGTTGTATAATACAAAATTGGTTATGGAACATATCATTGTTGGAAACATCCCAGTTTGTTCTTTGATTTCAACCTTTTTAAAGAAACCCTATGAAAGATTTAAAACCATGGAGCTGTCAATGAGAACCGTGCTCCCTTAGCAGATACAATGGATTTCTTCCTTTGAGGAAGATTAGTTGTTGGGCTCAATTATTTCATTTCTGTGGGATATGTTATGCTATTCTTATTAATGCTGGCAAAAACGAAACAAATTTTTACTTGAAACTAGTCTGCAATATATGGTTTCAGATCTACCTCCACACCAAGAAATCGGGATGCCGTCTCTTTCTCCAACCATGACAGAGGTGTGGACAGTTCTCTAGCTGAGACTGCATCTACAGAAGTCTTCATGTAACTGATGGTTCTTGACATCTTTTTTGTATTGGTTATAGGGAAACATAGCAAGATGGCTGAAGAAGGAAGGGGAGAAAGTTTCTCCTGGGGAAGTACTATGTGAAATTGAAACTGTATGATTCGTCTATAAACACCTCCTCTATCTTAATTACAACTCCATCTCATACTGTTGCCTTCCTTTTTATTTATAAAGAGACTGTATCCCAATTGATTAGGATAAAGCAACCGTTGAGATGGAATGCATGGAAGAAGGCTATATTGCTAAGATAATTCAAGGAGATGGGGCTCAAAATATTAAAGTTGGAGAGGTATCTGCTCTATCATACTCAAATATGCTTTCTGGTATCATTTCTTAAAAGAAAGTTTAACTTCATTTTGCTACTTTCAGAATATTTATGTTTTCAATTCTGCATTTGTTTCTTTGTCATGCTATGAGAGGGAGAGTTGTCCCTTCTTTGGTCATTGGTTGTTTATCATGTCTTTAGAGTGTAGTTGAAAAGCACTAGTAAAGTTTGTTCATATTTTGATTACTGTACTCTAACACGACTTCAGGATAACAGATAAGTAAATTTATTTTATTCTCTTATTTGTTATCAGAGTCGCGTGTACAAACATATGGCTAAAAAGGGTGAGATCATAAAATCCTGCAAAACACCAAATGCAACTTCACATCTCCTTGATGATCGATGTTATTTTGAAGAGTAGAAATGAGAACATATCCTACAAAATACAAAATGCAACATCAGATCATCTGATGATCTTCATAAGTTTGATGAGTAGAAATGAGAATGATGAACTTTTAAACGTAGAAGTTCACGCTGAAGCTTAACTTTAGGCATCTGACTTCATAACTAAAATAAAACAGCTCCATGAAGGTTTCCATAAACGAGTTAGTTCAGAACTATCATGTTCAATCATTTGAGATACAAATCATAATTGGAGTCTGGTAACTGATTTAGTGTTAAAACAAATCTGCAAATTTGTTTTACTTAGCCAACACTTTTTTGGTGACAACATGTGTTTCTAAAGTAATCATTATTTTATTTTCATTAACTAGCCGATTGCTATAACTGTGGAAGAAGAAGATGATATTGGAAAGTTTAAAGATTATAAAACTTCAGCATCTTCTGCGCCTGCTGAATCGAAGCCATCAACTGAGCCTACCTCCCCTGCAGAGGTTGTTTTTTCAGATCTACCTCCACACCAAGAAATTGGAATGCCGTCCCTTTCTCCAACCATGACTGAGGTGTGAACCATTCATTTTCTAGCTTAGGCCACATATTTTGACGTGTTCGTTGTAACTGATGGTTCTTGACATCTTATTTTTATTGGCTACAGGGAAACATCGCAAGGTGGCTGAAGAAGGAAGGGGATAAAGTTTCTCCTGGAGAAGTACTGTGTGAAATTGAAACTGTAGGATTCATCTATAAACCTATCCTTTATTTTAATTCCTAGTCCATCTCATACCATTACTTACTTTGTATTTATGAAGAAATTATATCACATCTTGATTAGGATAAAGCAACAGTCGAGATGGAATGCATGGAGGATGGTTACATTGCTAAGATAATTCAAGGAGATGGGGCCCAAAATATTAAAGTCGGAGAGGTGTCTGCTCTATCATATGCAAATATGCTTTCTTCCAAATTTCTTTTCTTTAAAGCTAAAACTACTCCAGCTCCATAATTCTCCATGCTTCGTTTTAGAACATTTACAGTTTCAAGCGTGTATTTATTTCTACCCCTACTATGAGAATTGAATAGTAAGTTCCCTGTTCTGGTTGTTGGTGGTTGTGGTTAGTGATATATCACATCTAACAATTGCATGAAGCTTAAGTTGATTTTGATTAACGGAAGAAAAGTTCCATCAACGTTTCAAGTGCTGAACTATTCTTAATTGTTTATGCACTCAAATCATAGCTTTCTTCAGAGTATTAACTGAATTAGTACTACCTTATTTGATAATTCGCTCAGCCAAAATATTTTTTTCCCTTTTCTTTTTCTTTTTGTCGAGATCACACTGGTTTATAAACTAATCAATATTTCTTGTCATATATACAACTAGCCGATTGCTATAACTGTAGAAGAAGAAGAAGATATTGGAAAATTTAAAGAATACAAAGCTTCAGCATCTTCTTCACCTGATGCATCTAAGCCATCAACTGTCTCTACTTCACCTAAGAGGCAGGAGTCAGAGCCTGTTAAAACTTCTGAGCCAAAGGTCTCAAGGACTGACGCACATACAGAGGGCCGTATCTTCTCTAGTCCTGCTGCAAGAAAATTAGCCGAAGATAACAATGTATGATTTTCAGTTATTCCAATACTTGTTAATGTTTACATTAGACTTTCTTTCTTTCAATAACTCATTTCTAGATGGGGAAAAAATTAGGTGATTGGTTCTGACCATTCAGTGAATCATAAGTTGTCTAAAGAGAAGTCTGGCAATTTTCTAATATCATCTCCCACTCTCAATCTAATGCACAGGTGCCTCTTTCAAGCGTAAAAGGTACTGGTCCTGATGGACAA
This sequence comes from Asparagus officinalis, assembly GCF_001876935.1. Taxonomy (NCBI): domain Eukaryota; kingdom Viridiplantae; phylum Streptophyta; class Magnoliopsida; order Asparagales; family Asparagaceae; genus Asparagus; species Asparagus officinalis. The sequence goes on along the minus strand of NC_033801.1, from coordinate 557,478 downwards.
ATTTTGAAGAGTGATATTGAAGACTATCTAGGTATACGTCTTTTATACTAAGTTTTAAAAACTTGAATTTCTTTTTTGAGTGACAACCTTCAATTATAGATAATTGCTTTCGCTTTATGTATATGTTTGTGATTTCTCATTTAGAGTCACAAGTTAAAGTTGCATGCTCTTTCTTATGATGAAATATGACCTATCCCTGAGGAGAAGTCGGGTTATATTTATAGAAAAATAGTGCAACCATGAAATCTTTTAATGTGGGACTAAACAATATTCTCTAACTTTACTAGTATATTCTACGCGTGTAATCTTCAAGGTGTGATGTATGGACAAGATGTGTCCACATCACTACCAATGATCCTTGGTACCAAGTATACTCATTTTTCTCATATATATATATACAGTACAAATTTGCCAAAAAAAAGGCTTAGTAAAATACATCTGAATTCTGATCTGAATGCATGTAAAGAATGCATATCTTCTTGCTCACAACTACCTCTTGAAGGAAGTGCCCGTCCAGCGCATTTAATGAGATTACACGCAGTCAGAATGGCATAGGTCCAATAGGACCTTTTACACTTATTGGTGTAGTTAACATCACTTCTTCCAGATATGTTAAGAAGTGTTTTCACTGAAAGAGCATATTCATAGAACTCTCGTACAATTATAATTTCTTATCGTCTTATTATTTGGTTCAGAACTTCAAACATACCCAATCACCCTCCAATAGTGCATATCCAAGCAGCTGAAAACAAGAAAACTTGTGGGTTTGCTAACAAAAAATAAATATTAAAATCAATCAAGTATAATAGATACATGTACGTGAAATATTAAATACTAATTTTTCATGGTAGTTTTTGTACATTGTGATGTCTTTCATTCCTTGAGCTTTTATGATGTTTCTCGTTTGCTATTTATAAGTTACTAATCTTTACACGAACTATCACTTTTGAATGGATATATCTGAATTCTGAAATTTCTCTTGATTTTCGGTCCTTGTTACTTTTCTAGAAAAAATCATGGGCAGTAGATTTGTATCTGAATATATAGTTTTTGCTCACTCTTTGATGTTGTCTTTTGTGCACAATGTAGCATCCAGTGCAAAGGGTTCTAAGGTGAAGGATGCAGCAATAGCTCAAGCATTAAGTTACACAGATATCCCTAACTCCCAAATAAGAAAAGTAATATTTTTTTTACAAGATTTCTATGTCATTTGTACTCTGTCATATTTAGTTGTGCTTTCTTATCCATGTTATGTAATCATTTTCAGGTCACTTCTTCACGCTTATTGCTCTCTAAACAGACTCTTCCTCATTACTATTTAACTGTGGACACTCGGGTAGACAAACTTATGGAGTGAGTATCTACTGAAGTTCATGGTTATTTTTTGTCTCCTTGATTCTCCACTCCTGCATATTATGAACAGCATTCTTGTTTGTGGTAAAATGAAGGTTAAGAAGCCAACTTAATTCTTTACAAGAAGCCTCTAGTGGGAAACGGATTTCCATAAATGACCTTGTAATAAAGGTATCCTCCCTTCTCTGCTCATCCCTTGTTGCGTTTATCTGGAGAAGTTACTGCTATATATGGTAATGTTCTTGAGGCATTATGTACAAAATGCTATTGGGTTTAACCTAACACTAAATTTGGTGACCTTACACAAGGTTCCTTTAATTGGAGAACTGGATGTATATGAAGATAAATATGAAACTTTTTATTTAACCACACTTGTATATTATTCTAGCATAGTGGTAAACCCTCTTCCTAGTTGAAAAGTGTGAGATTCGACACCACTTGCACCAGGCTACCTGCTATTCTCAATCTGAAAGAACATTAGTAGATACATTGTACTCGACGAAGAAGTCGCTATTTGTTAGGGTACTTTAAGCTGTCTGGACTCTGGATATCATCAAATGAGTTGTATATTAGATTCCATGTCTTATGACAATTATATTTATATATAATCTAAAGTAAGATCTCATAGGTTCCTCCTAAGTTGTCACTTTTTATATCTATTATGATACTTTCCTCATACACGATAAATGTTAGGCATATTTCTGTTTTTGCATGTTAAAAGCCGTTTGGTAAATCTAACAGTGTATGAATTTTTTTTCTTTATTTTAGAAAATGCGCTGATCTAATTTTCATCAAAGATGAACTTCAAAGAAACATATTTAAGAAAATCTTGTTATTTCTGCCTTTCTTATATTCAAAAGTGGATCTCATTAAGATATCTGATTTCGTAATGGTATAAAGCCAAATTGATATTCATCAATTCATGGTTAAGAGTTTTACATGGAATGGAAGAGGTTATAACTGATCTATTTATTTCTGCAAGATTTAATATTTTGTTATAATTGTTTTCGTCAAAAGTTGGTTTTGTCATGGAATTCATTATATCTTCGGTCGATTACAATAAATTCAAAAAAGAGATAGCCTTTTTATAAGACTTCTTTTACACAACAAAATAAAAATTACAACTCTTGAGAAACAAACGCAGGATCGTTGTTTGGATCGCTGCTTGCGTGGGATCTTTGCCTGTGCCGGGGGTGCGTTAGCCCGTGGACCACCAAATCACAGATTCTGATTGAATCGTGAGAGGTTTATGATTCTGACTTCGTTTATCGAAGTGAGAACTTGAAACGATATCTTATCAAGGTAAGATAGTCGTTCTTCTTGAAATCAAGTCAAAGCCTGAATATCAAGGTGTTACAGAAGCTCGAGTACTCTGTCCTCTCTGCTCTGAAATCAGCCTGTGGATGCTCTCTGATCAGCCCCTCCTCAAAAATAGCCTTCGGGGGTATTTATAGCCCCTAGGAGCAGTTGGCGGAAAACAGGCTCGCGAGACAGCATTTGCTGTCTCGGCTGTCGAGACAGTGTTTGCTGTCTCGGCGGGCGAGACAGTGTTTGCTGTCTCGGCCCGCGAGACAGTAAATGTTGTCTCGGAAACAGTAACCGTCAGGCAGTTTTCGTTTTAACTGCCTTCCCACGTTTCAAACTCTGTTATTTTGGCAGTTATCAACGTGATTCCCGTCCACGACGTTTCCCACGTTCTTGAACAGTTGGTGGCCACGTGTGGGTCAGTTACAAAACCAATTTTTGATCTTTTGAAAGCTGTCTCCTGTGCGAGACAGAAAAGTCTGTCTCGCGTGCGAGACAGCAAAGTCTGTCTCGCACGGCGAGACAGAAAAGTCTGTCTCGCATGGCGAGACAGCAAAGTCTGTCTCGCACGGCGAGACAGCAAAGGCTGTCTTGCACGGCGAGACAGTCTATACTTGTGTTCTTTTGACTTTTTTGGATGATTTCCTCTTGAGCTGTATTTGGATATTCTTTCAGCATTTTTTGACGCCTACAGATACCCCCTCTAAAGTATTCCAGACTCATTCTTTTATAGAGGAGTCTGGGATACTTTGGATAAGATAGATCTTATCTGCAATCCCTTCAAGGCTTGATTAAGTAGATCATACGGCAAGACCCATAAATGGCTTTAACTCTTGACTCCATCATCTTTTAGCATATTCAGTGCTTTGTAGAATAGCTAAAATTCCTCCGGTGCTGCGCTTATCGCGTGACCGTCGTCGAAGTCTTGATTGGAACTGCTATTGAAGAATGGAGAAATAGTTTATACTCATATACTTTATTGGAGTGTTCGGGAAATAGTTTAAACTCATATACCCATTGGGAGGTAACCAGGTTATTCTTAAGAATATTCCGAGTAATATTCTCCAGAAACTTCCTGTTGATGGTAGGAAAACAGTTTAGACTCGTGTACCGATTGGAGTAATATGGTCTCTTTTTTGTTGGTAGAGATGAACCCGATGATGGAGAGGAAGAACTTTATATCCTATCTCCTGGTCTCTTGTTTGTTGGTAGAGATGAACCCGAAATCGGAGAGGAAGAATTTTATATTCTATCTCCTGGTCTCTTGTTTGTTGGTAGAGATGAACCCGATGATGGAGAGGAAGAATTTTATATTCTATCTCCTGGTGCAAAAGAAACTCAAAGTGGGATCTCCACTTAGAGAATCTGGATTGGTTTGAATAATCCTGACTGTCATAAGGTTTGATTATTCAATTCAAAAGTAGACCTCTCGTTCGTGAAATGAATCGAAAGTGGATTTTGGTTGTGGTCCTAACTGTAGTAAGGTTTGACCAAGTGGGAGTTTTGAGACGATCCTAACTGTTTAAAGGTTTGATCGTTCAATTTGTGGACCTCTCGTTCATGGAAGGAATCGAGAGGGGATTTTAGCTCTGGTCCTAACTGTTTAAAGGTTTGACCGAGTGGGAGTTTTGAGACGATCCTAACTGTTTAAAGGTTTGATCGTTCAATTTGTGGACCTCTCGTTCATGGAACGAATCGAGAGGGGATTTTGGCTTTGGTCCTAACTGTTTAAAGGTTTGACCAGATGGAAGTTTTGAGACGACCCTAACTATAGGAAGGTTTGCACAAATCGAAGGTGGACCTCTCGTTCGTGGAAGGAATCGAAAGGGGATTTTGGTTTTGGTCCTAACTGTAGTAAGGTTTGACCAAGTTGGAGTTTTGAGACGATCCTAACTGTTTAAAGGTTTGATCGTTCAATTTGTGGACCTCTCGTTCATGGAACGAATCGAGAGGGGATTTTGGCTTTGGTCCTAACTGTTTAAAGGTTTGACCAAGATGGGAATTTAAGACGATCCTAACTGTTTAAAGGTTTGATCGTTCAATTTGTGGACCTCTCGTTCATGGAACGAATCGAGAGGGGATTTTGGCTTTGGTCCTAACTGTTTAAAGGTTTGACCAAAATGGGAATTTTGTGAGGGAAGATTGATCTAAAGAGGTGATCGAATCTCATCTCAGCAAAAGAGTATTCAGAAGTCATAGTAGGAGTTTAATATTTATCATTTTGTTCATAATAATCAGGTTATTATATTTAACATTCTTCCGGGAACTTCCCATTACATGAATTATCGACCCCCAGCTTTCTTTGCAAACCAGCTTTTTCTTGCGAAACTGAGTTTATCATTATGTTTAGCTATATGATCGGGTTATCCTTAAAAGTACCATGCATGGCATTCTCTAGGAACTTCCCGTGAAAGAAAGGAAATAGTTTAGACTCATATACCTGTTGGAGTATCGAGGAGCAGTTTATACTCATATACTCTTCGGAGTGAGATGGAGAAGCAGTTTATACTCGTATACTCATCGAAGTCAGGGAAAACAGTTTATACTCGTGTACCCAATAGAGTAATATGGTCGTCTTTACTCGACTTCTTTCGTCATTATGACGCCAGAGTCAATTAAGGCTTGGATTCTGTTTTTGAGTCCAAAGCAAATTTCGGTGGGATGAAGAATCCTTCTGTGATATGCACAGTAGTTTGGATCTGTAATCATCTTAGCACCTTCCTGATCTTTAATAGGCGGTAGCTCGATTTTATCATTGGCGAGGAGGTATTCCAATATGGCTGGAGCTTCATCGTCTTCGAAAGAATATTCCTTTTGAAACCTCGGATCGAGAGTCGCATTCTCAACGATTGCAGATGTCATTGGTTGGCCTCTCTCAGCTTTCTTTCTTTTAAGAAAGTGCTCAGCTTGTTCACCCCGAGATTTTAACTCCTTCCAAGTTGTGGATGGCACGACCCCCAGAGCTTCCAGGACATCGATGGAAAGGTTATTGTGGCATGTTTGCAGGATGAACTCCTCTGTAATAGGATCTCTGCAATTCATTGCTTTGCCACGGAAGCGCTTGACAAAATCGTCGACTGACTCTCCGTCTTTTTGCTTCTCATCCAAAAGGGTTCCGATTGACACTTCGGTGTCATCATCGAAGAAATTGCTGAGGAACAAACTTTCCATGTCATCCCAGCAATTGATGCTCCCTGGCTTAAGACGTCGGTACCAATCGAAGGCGGGCCCACGAAGGGTGCCAACGAATGACCGGACCATTAAAGCCTCGTTTCCAGAGATCATGCCCAAATGAGACTTGAAATAAATCAAGTGTTGAATCGGCGAACTCTTCCCTTCAAACGGTGTGAAGTTAATCAGATTGAACTTCGCCGGGTACAGTATTGAATCCCATTCCCTTGGATAGGGACATGGAATACCCGTCTTCTTAACTTCTTGAGCCGTCATCAAAGCATTGATTTTGTCTTCAAGTTTTTGCATTTTCCCGTCATCGTCTTCATTTCTTTCTGAATGATGTCGAGTAAAGATAATTGGACCACCCCCAGTGAGAGGTGCTATTGAACCACCCCCAATATCGTTATTGGGAGGATCCGTTAAACCACCCCCAGCGTTATTGCCATTGGGAGGTGTATCAGCCATAATGACTTCATCCACCTCTGGATCACTGTCATCTACAACATTCCGAGTGTGGTGGCTGGATTCAAATCGCTGATTGGACTCAGGAGGTTGAGGCTGTTGAGTTAACAGTTCTCTCATTTGTTGGATAGCCAACTTCATTTCTGTCTTCACTTCAGCTCTAATTTCTTCACGTTGTTTGGCTAGAGCTTCCTGAAGTATTTGAGTGAACTGATCAGCAGTGATTGTGAATACTTCTCTGATTTGTCCTGTGCTAGACATTGTATCATCAGAAGCGATTGCAGAATAAGTGTCCGAGAATTCATCCTCCGAGGACATTCCTTCTTGCATGTTGGATAGCTAACTCCATTTCTGTCTTCACTTCAGCTCTAATTTCTTCACGTTGTTTGGCTAGAGCTTCTTGAAGTATTTGAGCGAACTGATCAGAGGTGATTGTGAGTACTTCTCTGGTTTGTCCTATGCTAGATGATGTATCATCCGAAGAGATCGCAGAACAAGTGTCCGAGAGCTCATCCTCTGATGACATCCCTTCATGCATTCTCTTGTAATCTCCGCGCCTGATGGCTCTTAATTGGAGTCGAGACATCCTTTGAGCAATTCTTGGATTGACTTTTCCTCTCGGGGAAAAGTCGGGATTTGAGTCACTTGAATGCCGCTTAGACTTTCTTTTATCAGCCACGTTGATGGTGACTTCAAGGAATTCATCATCTTTGGCAGCTGATTTTCTCTTGCAGAAATACCTCGGCTTAAGCTTCGACATTTCGATGAAAAGACTGTGGAATACCGAGACTCTTCGTGAGATGGCTTCTCGTTTGAAACAGTCACATTCTGATAGCATTGCTCTAATGAGTCGCGCACAGGAACAATGAGAGTTCATTTCCCGGACAGTTCTCTTTCGAGTTTTGTTCATATCCCCAGCTTGATAGTATGATTCATCGGTATGATTGCCGGAAAATCTTATCGTCTGTTGGTATGACCCCCCAGGTATAACGATGTTTTTTGACAACCATGTTTTCTTCTGAGGATGTAAAACCTTGTTGGTATTCTCAGGACAACTTATTATTGTCTTTGAATGATCCAAGGTTATGTCGGGAGTCACACGTTTAGAACCACCCCCTTATGGGCATGGAATCTTAACGGGCTCCGAATGCTGATTTTGCACAACTCCATATTTTGGAATCCAAACTTTGCAGAGTTTTGATGGTTCTTTGACCACCGTTTCTTTGTTTCTTTCTCGTCTTTGTTGTAAGAGAGCACGAGCATGAGCTGCGTTTGCACGACGCTTTTGTATACGTTCTTTGAGGGTCGAACGAGCCCTTTTGACGAGTGTCCATTCCTCCGTCGTGAATTGTGCAGAAACGTGAGTAGTTTGTCATTGCGTTGAACAAACCACTTGTTGTTTCCTCGACTCTAAGTCCGCATAATAACGAACTCCGTCGGTTTGTTCAAATGCCTTAGCTATTTGGCGAGCACGGCGCTGACGCTGTCTCTGACGAGCCCTCTTCGTCAGTACCGGTGGGCTTTGATTCGATGACTCTTTAACTAGATAAGAGTCATCGCGAGTAGAGATGTTGCGAGTAGAATCCTCAGCAACAATCAGGCGAGAGTCTTCATTCTGTGCCTTCTTTGGCATGGAAGTCTTCTTCAATGTTGAGATCCTCTTGTACTTGTGAGACAATGAAGATCTTGAAGAGGATGATGAGAGATATTCCTCAAATTTGGTTTGGTCGAATTCGTATTCGACCATGGATTCAACTGGAATCTTGATCGGCTGCGACACGACGGTCTCGGCAGCGAAACCGTTGGCTCCCACTGTGGTCGCCAGCTTGTTTGCGTCAAAAGTTGGTTTTGTCATGGAATTCATTATATCTTCAGTCGATTACAATAAATTCAAAAGAAATAGCCTTTTTATAAGACTTCTTTTACACAACAAAATGAAAATTACAACTCTTGAAAAACAAACGCAGGATCGTTGTTTGGATCGCTGCTTGCGTGGGATCTTTGCCTGTGCCGGGGGTGCGTTAGCCCGTGGACCACCAAATCACAGATTCTGATCGAATCGTGAGGGGTTTATGATTCTGACTTCGTTTATCAAAGTGAGAACTTGAAACGATATCTTATCAAGGTAAGATAGTCGTTCTTCTTGAAATCAAGTCAAAGCCTGAATATCAAGGAGTTGCCAGAAGCTCAAGAACTCTGCTCTCTCTCTGCTCTGGATTGCTCTGAAAACTCTGTTATTTTGGCAGTTATCAACGTGATTCTCGCCCACGACGTTTCCCACGTTCTTGAACAGTTGGTGGCCACGTGTGGGGCAGTTACAAAACCAATTTCTGATCTTTTGAAAGCTGTCTCCTGTGCGAGACAGAAAAGTCTGTCTCGCGTGCGAGACAGCAAAGTCTGTCTCGCACGGCGAGACAGTCTATACTTGTGTTCTTTTGACTTTTTTGGATGATATCCTCTTGAGCTGTATTTGGATATCTTTCAGCATTTTTTGACGCCTACAATAATAATGTAGAGAGATGCTTAATCTTGTTATAACTATTGATGCCAGGCTGCTGCTATGGCTCTTCGCAAAGTTCCAGCATGCAACTGTTCCTGGATGAATGATTTTATTCGCCAGTAAGTTTTTGGTGGCTCCTATGATCAATTTACAAGCTTGGTAGTATTTCATTCTGATGATCCTTTATTTTACTTTCCCAGGTATCAAAATGTGAATATTAATGTTGCCGTGCAAACTGATAATGGATTGTTTGTACCAGTTATCAGGGTAAGCAATGACATCAGATATTCTTTATCTTCCTGCTTATCGTGCAGGGCCATGACATGAATAAATAACAATGCAGGACGCAGACAAAAAAGGATTATCTACAATTGCAGACGAGGTCAAGTCTTTGGCGCAGAAAGCCAAAGACAACAGTCTAAAACCAGAAGATTATGAGGTACTGAACTGCAGGATTTTGCAGATGCTAACATTTATGTATTATTCAAATCTGCCAATTGATATCTAATGTTTGCAGGGAGGCACATTTACCATATCAAATTTGGGAGGACCATTTGGAGTCAAACAATTCTGTGCTATAATAAATCCACCTCAGTCTGGCATTCTTGCTGTGGGCTCTGGTAATGCTCTGTTCATTTAAAATCTGCATTTATTTAAAAACTTTCTATCCTGTCCAAAATATTCTTTTTTCATCCTACGTATTTTCACTATGCCTTTCTAGCATGTTCCCATCTACATAGAGTATATACTCAACTGACGAGAATTTCTTTTTTGCGTTGAACAGCCGAAAGGAGGGTTATACCTGGCGCTGGTGCTGATCAATTTGAGTTAGCTTCCTTCATGTCAGTCACATTGAGCTGTGATCACCGTGTCATCGATGGTAAATATGCCATGCTTAAGCATCACAGGCTTTCTTTTCAAGAATATTTTTATAACAAATCTAACATTCAAATTCCGCAAAATTGTAGGTGCTATTGGTGCAGAGTGGTTGAAGGCATTTAAAGGCTACATCGAGAACCCATCCTCTATGTTACTATGAACAGTCACTTCTTCAAGCATTTTTGTAGGATTTAGCAAATAATGATCGGATGACCTTTGATTCTTTTGATCCATAAATTGTATTTATTTCCCCTTGTGTATGATTTAGTACAGTCTTGATGAGACCCTACAGAACCAAGAGCTGGAATAATATACGAACATGGGATTGTACTGTGCACAAATGAAACTTGAAGCAGTGTAAACCCGAGTAAATAATGATTTTGGTGAAAGGAACATATTCGTAATGCGTTCTCTTTTTTTTTTGTTACAGTGATCTTGTTTTTGTTGCAGCTAGCTGGGCATATTTTAACGAGTAATGCTACAGGGACCCAAACCCATGGGAAAGGGGAGGGGACATGTGAGGTGTCACCTCCCCATTGCTCCATGCACTGTTTATGAACAGTGCATGGAGCAATGTCCCCATTGCTCCATGCACTGTTTATGAACAGTGCATGGAGCAATGGGGAGGTGACACCTCACGTCCCCTCCCCTGTCCCATGGATTTGGGTCCTCAGGGAATTTCCTTAATTAAATCTTTAAAAATGGATAATGAATAGTCCTTCACTCGGGGTTTAGTTTGGGAAAATGAAATCTTAAAGTTTTATTTGTTCTACTGGAATTTCAACTCCTATCTATACAGACTTCTACTCTACGCGAATGGCCAAGGGTTATAATTTTTATGGCTCCCTGTTCCATCCTCATTGACCAGCTGGTGTATACGTAATGATCTTCTGTACAATAATTATATTCTTTAGATTAGTTCTATTAGTTTTCTCCCACATTTTATCAGGTGGCGTACAGTGAACTTTTGGCTAGGACAGCTGATCTCGAGTAACATAATTTTGATGGTAATTTATTTAATAAAATGGATGGACGGCCTTATAGATTTAGGCCAGGAGGATCCATGGGCTTCAATTAAGTAAAATGATTGGGACCCAGTTCGAGGCCTAGCGTCCAGATGCCTCCACAGACTTCCATTTCTCTCCACTCGTATCGCGGACGCGAAATCGAGAGGCGAAGATATAAACACCTTTTCTCTCACTCGCCCGTTCCCTGTTTTGTTCGTGTTAAAACCCTAGCCCTCTCTCTTTCACTCTCTCTCTCTTAAAACCCTAGCTCCTCTTGAAGCCCTAGAAACCTCCCCCTTCTCTGCTTCTTTCGCGCGCTCCTCACATCGGAGTTCGATCCGAGAATGGCCACCTCGGTGATGCTTCGAGCTTTGAGGCGGCGAGACGTCGCCTCTTCTCTCTCGTCTCCTCTCAGATCTGTGAGCTCTCTTTCCTCTATATTACATTATTCTCTTACCTTTCTGATGTTATCTTGATGGAGAGAAAACCGTCTTCTATTTTGCTTGGTTGATGGGACTGTTGATCTGTTCAATTTTGGGGAACTCAGCTCCAACCTCAGCCCCAAAGTCGTGGGTTTTATTGTTTTTTTTTGTGATCTATACTCGTTATTATCTCTGCATGATGATGGTCCATCGATGTTGCTTTTTTCCAATTTAGCTATTGTAAAATTAGTAACTACAACCAGCTAAGTTCGCTGTATTGGGAGTTTATGTCTCTTTTAGGAGAAAGGATGTGAAAAATCTGATGGTTAGATTTGGAATTCTCTAATGAAAAAGAAAACAAAGGATTAACCAATACGGGTTGAATTCTGAGAACTATAACTTCGATAAAATCTGAAATTTAACATTTTCATGTTTTTTAGGTAAATTACTTTTCCGTATAATTTCCTTAGGACATTTTATGCTTTATCTGCTTTATCACATATATTAAGTTTGGTTTGCTTGATCTAACATCACCATTACCTACTCATTTCCATGGTATGCAGCTGTTTGTTATCAGGGTGCCTGGGAGTTGTATGGGTTTGTGCCATGATCTCTCATCTATCTAATGAATCTAAAATCTCTCTATATATAAGTTTAGACAAAATCATTGGGGTACCTAATTGCTGTCCTTAGTATTGAATATTATAAAGTTAAACTTATTACAGGGAACTGGCTTTGTGACGAGGTTTCTAGATCCTCTAGAAGGGATGCTTGGTAAATGGACACATGTATATAGTATAAGAGCCTAAGAGGATTATAGTCTGACCTTGAAATGTCTGGCTAATGTCATAAAAGATATATATTTTGGAGATAATCTGGTGTAAAGAGTATTCTGGGTTTGACGGCTAGAAATATCACTTTTCCCTTTGCACCATGCCTTTGTATTTCGACCTGACTTTTAACATAGGGAATAGCATTCATCAAATGTTTGTCAGAAAGAAAATCTAAAGAAATTACCGTTTGGAGGGGTTGAACTAACAATTTGGTTTGTCCTGCTTTTGGAAAATTAGATGTGTACGGTCATCGGTTCTTATGGAATTATGATATTGTTATGATTGAATGTTAGGTGCAATCTGAAATTTCTTCACATCAAATGAGTTGCTACTGTTCTCATGGAATTAATTAAATTCGTTGGCTAGTCTTCTTAAATGTGCTTGATGAATGGCAGTCGGGCCATATAGTGATGGTGTGATACTGATACACTACGCGTTATGATTCTCTCTGTACTGTAAGCCATATAGTGATGGTCTATTGATTTATGTCTCGTCGGAGCTTTAGCTTGTTACTTATACATGTTACCATTTCATTTTCTCTGAGTAGGTACTGCTAGCTTAACAAAAATGATGCTCTTTTCCACTTTTAGTATTCTGTTTTTCTTACTTCTAAAAATACTATGGCAGTTCTGTAATTATCATAAGCGACAACATGCTATTCACAAATTCGCTAAGATTGCCATTCATTGACATGTGAATGGCGTTTATGTGATCAAGTCATGAAGTATCATCTCACTACCATGGGTATCATGGTTTCCAGCTTTTTATAGTTTCTAATTCGTGTTGCAATTAGTTCATATTGCCACTACATCACTTGATATAATCAAGAGAGGTATTTTCTGTTAAAATTGTTTTTTCTTAAACATATTTTTTTGGCAGCTATGTGGCAGTTCAAAGACATCATGGGCTACATCACCTTTCAGTCATAAATGGGCAAGTGTGGCTAGGCCATTCAGGTAAAACCCTGCAAGACCTTTAACAGCCTTTTGCTGCTGGCTTTTATTTAACTTGACTTTTTCTGATGAATATTATTTTGGCGATGCAGTTCAAAACCAGCTGGTAATGATGTCATCGGAATAGATTTAGGAACTACCAATTCTTGTGTGGCTGTTATGGAAGGAAAGGTTATACTCTTGGCATGTCAATATATATTTGCTATATAGCATGTGTATTGCTGCTTTATTCATGTATCTGTTCTACTTTTTGCAGAATCCTAAAGTGATCGAAAATTCTGAGGGGGCACGAACTACACCATCTGTTGTTGCCTTCAATCAGAAGGGGGAGCTACTTGTTGGAACTCCAGCCAAACGACAGGCTGTGACTAATCCAACTAATACACTGTTCGGGACAAAGCGACTAATAGGTCGTCGCTTTGATGATCCTCAGACACAAAAGGAAATGAAGATGGTTCCCTATAAGATAGTAAAGGCTCCAAATGGTGATGCATGGGTTGAAATTAATGGTCAACAGTATTCTCCTAGCCAAATTGGTGCTTTTATCTTGACAAAGATGAAAGAAACTGCAGAGGCTTATCTTGGGAAATCTGTTACCAAGGCTGTAATTACTGTTCCAGCATACTTTAATGATGCTCAACGACAAGCTACTAAAGATGCAGGGAGAATTGCTGGCCTTGATGTTCAAAGGATTATCAATGAGCCAACTGCTGCCGCACTTTCTTATGGTATGAACAATAAGGAAGGCCTGATTGCAGTTTTTGATCTTGGAGGAGGGACATTTGATGTTTCCATCTTGGAAATATCCAATGGCGTTTTTGAGGTGTGTGCTTATTATGAACCCCAAAGCCTCTCTACAGTCTCAGTATTTCTCACTGATTTCTCCCAATTGTGGGCATGTTATTTATACTTGATCATTTTGGTTTTCACAGGTCAAAGCAACAAATGGTGACACATTCTTGGGAGGGGAGGATTTTGATAATGCACTTCTAGATTACCTAGTGAGTGAGTACAAGAAAACCGAGGGATTAGATCTATCGAAGGACAGGCTGGCCCTACAGAGGTTACGTGAGGCAGCTGAGAAGGCGAAGATTGAACTCTCATCTACCTCTCAGACTGAAATCAATTTGCCATTTATTTCTGCTGATTCTTCAGGAGCAAAACATTTGAATATTACTCTGACTAGATCAAAGTTTGAGACATTGGTGAATCACCTGATCGAGAGAACTAGAAACCCTTGCAAAAGCTGTTTGAAGGATGCTGGCATTTCTACCAAGGAAGTTGATGAAGTCCTTCTTGTAGGTGGAATGACCAGGGTTCCAAAAGTTCAAGAGGTTGTTTCAGAGATTTTCGGGAAGAGCCCAAGCAAAGGAGTGAATCCTGATGAAGCTGTTGCTATGGGAGCTGCCATTCAAGGTGGAATCCTCCGGGGAGATGTTAAGGAGTTGCTTCTCTTGGATGTTACTCCTCTTTCACTTGGTATTGAGACCCTTGGTGGCATTTTCACCCGATTGATCAACAGGAACACAACTATTCCTACAAAGAAGAGTCAGGTACGGTAGCTGCCTTTTCCTTTTTTAAATAATCCTTTTTTTATTGATCTTTCACTGTTTAAGACATATATAGCATTCTTTTCTACACTTTGTTAATGTAGGTTGTTTAAAGGTTATAATTACTCAATTACATGCTCTCTCAAGCAGTTTAGCGTCGTAATCATACTGTATTTCACTATCTTAGACGCACATTATAGAACTGCAGTTGGAATGAGTTAGTTGTATTCAGGCTTGACCTGTTGTCCTTGAGATGAGTTGCATTCAGATTTGAACTGTTATTCTTGAGATGATATTGGTTCGCATTTTCCCGACCTAATGACATACTAGCTATTGGACATAAATCTAGACCTGCATTTTGTCGCTTATTAGCTTTTTCTAATCCCTTGAGCTGAGGAGGTGTTCCCATTTTGCTCAATTTTCTTCAGTTACAGTTGTGGTAAGATATTAATTTCAGCTGTCTTGCATTCTAGGTCTTCTCTACTGCTGCAGACAACCAGACCCAGGTCGGTGTTAAAGTGCTGCAAGGTGAACGTGAGATGGCAGCAGACAACAAGCTTTTGGGCGAGTTTGAGCTTGTTGGTATTCCACCAGCACCAAGAGGCATGCCACAAATTGAGGTAACGTTTGACATAGATGCAAATGGTATTGTCACCGTCTCTGCCAAGGACAAAGCCACTGGTAAAGAGCAACAGATCACTATTCGGTCCTCTGGTGGTCTTTCTGAGGACGAGATTAACAAAATGGTGAAGGAGGCTGAGCTCCATGCACAGAAGGACCAGGAAAGAAAGGCTCTTATCGACATAAGGAACACGGCTGATACTACAATTTACAGTATCGAGAAGAGCTTGAACGAATACAGGGACAAGATCCCCGCCGAGGTTGCTTCAGAAATAGAAACCGCGGTAGCTGATTTGAGGACAGAGATGGCAGGTGATAATGCTGATAAGATCAAGGAAAAGCTTGATGCAGCAAACAAAGCCGTATCAAAGATTGGTCAGCACATGGCTGGTGGAGGAGGATCGGGCGGTTCTTCTTCAAGTGGGTCTCAAGGCGGTGATCAGGCGCCTGAGGCAGAATACGAGGAGGTGAAGAAGTAGATATAGCATGATTGATTCCCTTTTTGTCACGAAGAGTCTTTTCATTACATGTGCGATAATTTAACCGTAGCAGCGGTACCTTTTAGTTTAGCCTGAGTACGCATGGCTTAAAATTTGTTTTCTTAAAAAGTTTTTCTTCTGGATTGAATAAGGAAGCCATTGGTTGTGGACTCTCCTAATTATTGTCTTTGGATATATAGACCTTTTACATTTCTATGTTATCTGTATCACGCGTCATCCTTTTTTATCTTTGGTGTAGGGTGATGATGTTGAACTCTTGTTTTTTAGGCTTTAGAGCCGAGGATTAGTTCGTTTGATCCGTGTCTTTGTCTAGTTTGTTATGGCCGGGGGTATATGTTGCGTGTCTGTCTGATTTCTTATTGAGGGAGGGTCCCCAAACCATGGTGGCCCCTGCTTGTTGAAAATGTTGTCATCACCGCCGCCTATTGTTTTGACTGCTACAAACGTTGGCAACCGTGCTTTGAGGAAATTGGCTTGCGCGGCGTATCATCATATAGCGAGGATAGTTTCCTTTAGCTGAGCGTCTTTCCCCTGCGCAGAAAATAGTGCTTAATTTAAGTTCATACCGTGAGAGGATGTGGTCATGATGCCATTTAGTAACGTTACTAATGATTGTTTCGGCTATGATATTCCTTGATTAACGATCGTATTATTGTTAATAGTTTTGGCTATGATCCTTGTGTAATCAGAACAGCTTGCACGGGAGGATTAAAAGTTGATGAGGTGCTCTGATAGGATCTGTAGTAGTCAAGATGCTTTAGCTCTCAGGCCTCAGCCTCAGCCTCAGGTAGGATCAAACCAATGCATTATCCATGCTTTAGATGAATCTCTCTGCAAGGCGGGCTTAAGAAGAATAGGATGTGGTAACGCCATGTCGCCAAATAGATTTCGGTATCATCTTCGTCGTATCGTCCGTCTGAGCAAAA
>NC_033801.1:497324-540983 GCF_001876935.1 Asparagus officinalis | reverse complement strand
AAAAAAAAAAAAAAAAAAAAAAAATCCACTAAAAAAAAAGGAACCTCAAGAAAACATAACCAGGCCCCCAAAAATAAATAAACAAATAAATAATAATAATAAAATCTCAATTATAGCGAAACAATAGCGTTGTTTTGGCAGATTCGTCGGTAGATGATAGATAATTTTGGACTCCTTTGTATCACTTGCCAAACTGACAACAATATCAGTTAGAGGTTTGCCTTCGAACCTGAAAGCTCATAGGTCGGTATCGACACCGCGCGGGGCCCACCTCCAGAGTCGAGGGAAGGGAAATTAAGAAGATAATAACTGATGACAAATTCTCAAGCGTAAAGAGACAGAAGAGCATCTTCAGTTTGAGGACAAGACGGTCGTCTTATAGAGCCTTCGATGCTGGATTGATGCGCATTATGGTTCTAAAATAATATTAGCAAAGGATTCATTAGCATCATATACAAGCTTCCAAAAAATTAGCATCATATCGATGACTAGCTATGGTTAATATTTAAGGAAGTAGAAGATAGCTTTATATATATATAATAATACTATTATAAAAGTGGGTTGCTATGTTAAAACATTTCTCTCTAATATGCCCTCCAACACATCAATCCATGCATACATGAGACACATAAATACTTAATTTTTCATAACGTCACCATTGACTACACATCCATCCGTTCATACATACATGAGACACCATCTTTATGACCATCAAAATTTTATTTAACCACACACTCATAACATTCATCCACTAACTCCTAACAAGTCACTCGATCGTAATCATGATTATCGTCGACACAAACAAAGCTACTAACTCGTCTTCATAGCTGAGTGATGAGTCAATAGAGACGACGAACAGAAGCTAGGAAGCTAAGAAACCTGTAACCTCTAAACACTTCCTCAAAATCTATTTAATTTACTTCATAACTATATATCTCATCCTATCCCCAAACTTTTATATTCTTTTCACATGATAAATTAACGGTTGCACCCACGCTAAAGTCCTTTTCGACTGCATCGTCCTCCATATAAAGGGATGTCTATGTTGTACGCCGCCACATGAATGGTTCTGATATTAGTGGGGTTTTTTTTTTTTTTGCATATTAATTGGTGTGACGTGTTTGCGTGACGTTCGTTAATGCTCACACCCGTATCTTATTTCCGTTCCGTTATATCCGTTGGCGGCGCAACACACGAAGAGACCCTTAATTATAACTTGATATTTCCGTTACAGGACGCGCGTTCTTTCTTTAAACGGTTTGTCTGCTCGTACTCACTCTCTCTATATAAGCCCAGCCCACTCTCTCACTCCTCCGCCATCTCAAAAACTAACATCAAGCTTTCTCTCACTCGATGGACTACTCAAAGCCTGATCAGAGTAAATATATACTTATCATGTCCTTAGCTGCAAAATGCAGCGGCGTCTCAGACTCCCGCCTCATCATCACTCTCACCGCCATCGCTATTCTGCTGCTTCTCTGCACCGCTCTCCTCTACTGGGCCTCCGCTGGCGGCCCAGCTTGGGGAAAATACTACCGGAACTGGCCCAAATCGCACAAAAGCAGAATCCCAGGCCCCAGTGGCTAGACCGCGAATCCAACGATGAACCAAGCAATAGGGCCGTCAAGAACTGTCAGCTGCCCACCGGAAACTAGCAGATGGCGGAGCCCACAGCTTCAACGCCACGAGGCTGATGGCCCTCAGCCTCGGCTGGCACGCGCGTCGTGATCACGTGCGACGCCCGACGTCGCGCGTGAGATCCTCAACGGCCGGTCGTTCGCCGACCGACGCGGTGAAGGAGTCCGCATATGGGCTCACGTTCCACAGAGCCATCGGGTTCGCGCCTCACGGCACGTACTGGCGGGCTCTGAGGCGGATCGCGTCAAGCCATCTGTTCAGCCCGAAGCAAATCACAACATCTGGGCCTCATCGAGCCCAGATAGCGGCCCAAATGGTAAGGTCACTCGCGGTTAACGAAACAAGCGTTAGGGTGAGAGAGGTGATAAAGAGAGGATCGTTGCATAACGTGATGTGGTCGGTTTTTGGGAAGAGGTATGATGAGATTGATGAGGAGGTTAAGGAGTTGATGAGTTTGGTTGATGAAGGGTACGAGATTTTGGGCATGCTAAATTGGTCCGACCATCTGCCGGGTCTGGGTTGGGTGGATCCGCAGAGGATCCGGTCTAGGTGTGGTAGGCTCGTGCCCAGAGTGAACCGGTTCGTTGGAAATATTGTTGAGGAGCACAGAAGGGTGCGGGGTAGCGAGCTGCTGCCGCCGAATGCCGATTTTGTTGATGTTCTGTTGTCGCTGCGGGGGAGTGAGAGCTTATCTGACGCTGACATGGTTGCTATCCCTCTGGGTGCGTAACTAATACTATAGCTTAATTATGCGCCATTTATTAATAGTGTCCGCCCCCCCCCCCCCCCTCCTCAATTTTGGGTTCATAGTTTTTCGTTTTATAGTTAGTTTGCGTCTCTGTATCTCATCAGTGGACGAGGTCTACGTAGGGCATTAATAGTCTTTCAAATCCTAAATAAATAAAGCTAACATTTTTAATATGTAATTGGGATGGAAGTAAAAGGAAAAGAATTATATTCTAATTCGTGGCTGATAAGTGAGGCTTATCCAAGGTCCAGAATGAAATAATTAGATCATGAAAGATTCTGGTTTCGAGATCAAAATAATGGTTTTTTTTATAGTGAAAGTAAAAAGTTGGCATATATGCGATCCTTACTATTATTCATTTATAAGTCAATAAAAAAAAAAAAGTTGTGTGTACAATACCTTAAGAGCAAACAAGCCTGATGTGTCTCTCTCTAGATCTCTCTCTCTTTGTATATAGTGATTGTTATATGAAAAATTACTCAATGATCTAAAATATGGGACCATCAGGGGAACGTGTGAGGTGTCCCCCTCCTATTGCATAAGGAGTTAGTCATCGTTAATGATGACCAGCTCATTATGCAATAGGAGGGGGACAACTCAACTGTCCCCTCTGTTGGTCTCATATTTTGGGTCCCTGTAGCAGAGCTCTTGTTATATCGATCGTTGATGTTGCATAAAACTAAATTTCTATGATTCCAAGTCGGTCATCAGCATTCTAATACTAGTGGTTGCTTCTTAATTACCGTATTAATGACACACTAGCCAACAATTTAGAGGGACGCATCGGCCTGATTTACTCATACGTTGCAGCTAATTTGTGCCTGGTTCCTAATTATTATGGATTTTTTTTTTTTTAAATAATGATAACAGGAAATGATATTTCGGGGAACGGATACCGTAGCCGTATTAATAGAATGGACTCTGGCCCGGTTAGTCCTACACCAAGATGTACAAGTCAAAGTCCACGAGGAACTGGACCGGGTCGTTGGTGGGGCCAGGGCCGTAACGGAATCCGACTCCGCTTCTCTCCTCTATCTACAAGCCGTGCTCAAAGAAGCTCTCCGCCTACACCCACCGGGCCCACTCCTCTCGTGGGCCCGTCTTGCTGAAGGGTACGAGATTTTGGGCATGCTAAATTGGTCCGACCATCTGCCGGGTCTGGGTTGGGTGGATCCGCAGAGGATCCGGTCTAGGTGTGGTAGGCTCGTGCCCAGAGTGAACCGGTTCGTTGGAAATATTGTTGAGGAGCACAGAAGGGTGCGGGGTAGCGAGCTGCTGCCGCCGAATGCCGATTTTGTTGATGTTCTGTTGTCGCTGCGGGGGAGTGAGAGCTTATCTGACGCTAGTTAAAAGTCCTTTCGACTGCATCGTCCTCTCAATATAAAGGGATGTTCTATGTTGTACGCCGCGCACAGGAATGTGTTCTGTATTAAGTCGGGGTTTTTTTTTTTTTTGCTATTAATCTGGTGCATGAACGTGTTTTGACGTGACCGTTCGTTAAGTGCTCACACCCGTATACTTATTTCCGTTCCGTTTATATCCCGTGGCCGGCGCCAACCACGAAAGAGACCCTTATTATAACTGATATTTCCGTTACAGACGCGGCGTTTCGTTTCTTTTAAACGCGTTTGGTCTGCGCTCGCTACTCACTCTCTCTATATAAGCCCAGCCACTTCTCTCCTCTCCTCCGCCATCTCAAAAGACTAACACTCAAGCTTTCTCTCCACTCGATGAGGACTATCAAAAGCACTGATCCGAGTAAATATATACTTATCAGGTCCTTAGCTGCAAAATTGGGCAGCGGGCGCTCCTCAGACTCACGCCTCATCATCACTCTCACCGCCATCCTATTCTGCTGCTTCTCTGCGCACCGCTCCCTCTTACTGGGCCGTCCGCTGGCGCCCAGCTTGGGGAAAATATACTACCGCGGAACTGGCCCAAATCGCACAAAAGCAAGAATCCCAGGCCCGCAGTGGGCATCCGATACTCTAGGCAGCATGGGCCTAATGTCAGGCCTAGCCCACCCGGAAACTAGCAGAGGCGGGCGCCACAGCTTCAACGCCACGAGGCTGATGGCCCTCAGCCTCGGCCGCTGCACGCGCGTCGTGATCACGCTGCGACGACCGACGTCGCGCGTGAGTACCTCAACGCGGTCGTTCGCAGACGACCGGTGAAGGAGTCCGCATAGTGGGCTCACGTTCCACAGAGCCATCGGGTTCGCGCCTCACGGCCACGTACTGGCGGGCTCTGAGGCGGATCGCGTCCAAGCATCTGCTTCAGCCCGCGAAAGCACAATCACAACAATCTGCGCCTCATCGAGCCAGATAGGCGCCCAAATTGGTAAGTGTCAGCATACGCGGTTAACGAAACAAGCGTTAGGGTGAGAGAGGTGATAAAAGAGAGGACTTGCATAACGTGATGTGGTCGGTTTTTGGGAAGAGGTATGGATGAGATTCAATGAGGAGGTTAAGGAGTTGTAGTTTGGGTTGATGAAGGGTAGAGATTTTGGGCATGCTAAATTGGTCCGACCAATCTGCCGGGTCTGGGTTGGGTGGATCCGCAGAGGATCCGGTCTAAGGTGTGGTAGTGCTCGTGCCAGAGTGAACGGTTCGTTGGAAATATTGTTGAGAGCACAGGAAGTGGGCGGGTAGCGAGCTGCTTGCGCCGAATGCCGATTTGTTATGTTCTGTTGTCGCTGCCGGGGGAGTGAGAGCTTTCTGACGCTGACATGGTTGCTATCCCTCTGGGTGCGTACTAATACTATAGCTTAATTATGCCCATTTTAATTAATGTGTCCGCCCCCCCCCCCCCCCTCCTCAATTTTGGGTTCATAGTTTTTTCTATATTTTCGTTTTATAGTTAGTTTGCGTCTCTGTATCTCATCAGTGGACGAGGTCTACGTAGGGCATTAATAGTCTTTCAAATCCTAAATAAATAAAGCTAACATTTTTAATATGTAATTGGGATGGAAGTAAAAGGAAAAGAATTATATTCTAATTCGTGGCTGATAAGTGAGGCTTATCCAAGGTCCAGAATGAAATAATTAGATCATGAAAGATTCTGGTTTCGAGATCAAAATAATGGTTTTTTTTATAGTGAAAGTAAAAAGTTGGCATATATGCGATCCTTACTATTATTCATTTATAAGTCAATAAAAAAAAAAAAGTTGTGTGTACAATACCTTAAGAGCAAACAAGCCTGATGTGTCTCTCTCTAGATCTCTCTCTCTTTGTATATAGTGATTGTTATATGAAAAATTACTCAATGATCTAAAATATGGGACCATCAGGGGAACGTGTGAGGTGTCCCCCTCCTATTGCATAAGGAGTTAGTCATCGTTAATGATGACCAGCTCATTATGCAATAGGAGGGGGACAACTCAACTGTCCCCTCTGTTGGTCTCATATTTTGGGTCCCTGTAGCAGAGCTCTTGTTATATCGATCGTTGATGTTGCATAAAACTAAATTTCTATGATTCCAAGTCGGTCATCAGCATTCTAATACTAGTGGTTGCTTCTTAATTACCGTATTAATGACACACTAGCCAACAATTTAGAGGGACGCATCGGCCTGATTTACTCATACGTTGCAGCTAATTTGTGCCTGGTTCCTAATTATTATGGATTTTTTTTTTTTTAAATAATGATAACAGGAAATGATATTTCGGGGAACGGATACCGTAGCCGTATTAATAGAATGGACTCTGGCCCGGTTAGTCCTACACCAAGATGTACAAGTCAAAGTCCACGAGGAACTGGACCGGGTCGTTGGTGGGGCCAGGGCCGTAACGGAATCCGACTCCGCTTCTCTCCTCTATCTACAAGCCGTGCTCAAAGAAGCTCTCCGCCTACACCCACCGGGCCCACTCCTCTCGTGGGCCCGTCTTGCCACGGAGGATGTACTCGTGGATGGGAAGCTAGTGCCAGCTGGCACGACCGCGATGGTCAACATGTGGGCCATCACGCACGACCCACACGTCTGGGAGGCCCCCCTTGAGTTCAGACCCGAGAGATTCCTAGGGCTTGACGGGTCGGAGTTTTCTGTTTTCGGGTCTGATCTGAGGCTGGCCCCGTTCGGGTCAGGTAGGCGAAGTTGCCCTGGGAAAACGCTGGCCATGGCTACTGTTACATTCTGGATGGCGGCGTTGCTGCACGAGTACAGGTAGAATACAAATTTCATCCGAGTACGTACGCCTACGTACGTACAAAATATATATATATAGGGGATCTAGTAGAGTACGAAAATACTCGATCGTATATATAAGTTCTCTTTAATTAATTATATACGGTTAAAATTAATCCCACTCCGGCTGATCGAGATTTGTTATTTGTACACTACACTGCAGGTGGTTGCCCGCGACGAGCAGTAGTATTATTGACCTAGCAGAGGTCTTGAGGCTGTCGTGTGAGATGGCGAACCCGCTTACCGTTAATCTCCTTCCTCGTCACCAACAAAACTATGAAAATTATATATAAAACACATCGCGCGTCTTAATTAGGATCTTTAATTTGTTGCTTGAAAATGTATAATTAATACTGTGATCTCTTTGTTTACAGTTTAATTGTTTATAAGCTGCGTTTTTTTTTTTAATTATTAAGAGCACTTGTGTAGGTGTTAATGAGATTAATGTACTATAATATAGGAAAGCTGAGCAAGTTATGCAGGTAGAAGTGTGTAATATATATGTACATGTGTAGGAAATAATGCAGTTAATGAGAAAAGGTGATTGCTAGTTAACGACGACGTCATTAAAAGTTTTTCCCGTATTTTCTTGTCGAAGCAGAATTTCTACGATAGTATATATACGATCTTATATAATTAAAAGGTTTTATTGTAAACATCATATATACTAAATATTTTTTAAGGAATATTCCATCATATATACTAGATATTAGCATATATTTTATCTATTAATTAATTAATCCATCTACACTACATGAACATGTGAAAGTGTACGCATGGGGACGGTTATAATTGACAAATTAAAGTCTTGGGCGTGAAGTCTCGGGCAGTGGCTTATTACACGATTATTAATGTTGAACGTTAAAAGAGTCTCAAGGGCTTGACGCGTCAGCCAGCCTTAGACTACCCTAATTAATGAAAGAATAGAAAGAGATCGACTTCAACGCTCCAATAATTAATTGGTAACTACAAGGAGATATATTAAGTAATTATCTCGCGTAAGTACTTTTAAAATGCGCGCAGCGGTTATGAGGTCACATCATTAATGCTTAAAAATCATGGCATGTGTAATCAATAATAACGTTAACTATGACTTAAAGTCACTATAACTATACCACTCCCTTCTCCAGGAAGCTAGCCATATGTTTTTCTCCCTCTCTCCTCTCAATAAGTACTTTGTTACAAATAATAAAGTCTCGCTCTTGTATCCTAAGTGTGGTTAACTTAATTTCATAAAAAAAAATCATGAACTTCTATGTTTTAGAATTTAATAAAATCTATATAGCACACTCACAAGACTCAAAAACTTAATTTCAAGTATATATATTTACTGACATGTAAGTTATTCTGATCTCAACCACGTTTTTTTGCTTCTAATTTTCCTGAGCAAGTATTCTCTAAACCACTTATTCATTTTATCTTCTTTCCTCAAACTTTCAAAAAACTACTAGAAAAATGGTCGCGAACTCCAATTTGCATGGGATCACATACGGAGGTTTCCTGGAAATTAAAGGATGAAGAATTATGGCAACTTTTAAAATTTATTATTCCTCTACATAATCAATAATAATAAAATATGGGACCGGGGGGAGAGAAGAGGTGTCCCCTTCCTATTGCATAATGAACTGGTCATGCAAGCTCATTATGCAATGAGAGGGGGACATCTCACATGTCCTCTCCAATGATCTCATATTTTAGGTTCATGTAGCAGAGCTCATCAAATATAGCTAACGTTAGGTTTATTTTTTGAACGGTTAACGTACATAGTAGCAAGCTAAAACTCGATCCCTAGTCTCTTGAGTCACGACGCACCAAAATCCAGGTCTGAAGCTTGATGGAGATTAATTAGTGCTCTATTGTAATTAATTAGTCTATTGATCATAACAGCTCAACTGCATATTTAGAACCTATAACTAATTGGTAACACTAATTATAGAGATTAGAGAGCCGGACGTGCGGGCGATTGATATGACACACTCCCGCACGTGCAAAAAGATGGATAAGACATCTAATAGCTGGCCACAAGACTTTAAGAAATATAAATTTTAGTTCTCTATTGAATAATGCTAACAAAACTATACTCTTTTAAACTTCTTTAGCAAAGTATGAGCTCTAATATTGATGAGCAATCAATTCGAATAAAAGTTAAAAGAAAACGGAGATCATATATATATATATGCATTTGAGTACTACTATGATGCGGTCTACTAGCTAGATCTCCTATATATACTAGTCGACCAAGGTTATTTTCTTATGATCTCTTTTGAAAGGACCGTTATATGCCTCCTCGTATATAGTTTGTCTGGTCTTATAACTAGATTTTACTATCATATATATATATAGGGTCAGTCTTCGGAGTCGAGCAAGTGGCTAAGCTTTACGAATTCCCTTTCATTGTATGAAAAGTACTAAATCAGTTGAGAGTATTGGGAGACCCTCTGCAAATTGAGAGTTTTATTATTATACGTATCAAAATTGTGAAGCTGTGGAGATGATTCAGATTTTTTTTTAATTATATATTAAGAAAAACATATATTGAAATTAAATTATACGGATATTTTCATATCCTAAAGAAATTAAACAATATCCGCAAGGTCAGTAACATATATATAGATCCTTTAGGTCCCTTGCAAGCCAATTGATGAAGGAAAACGAAATCAAAGTTAGGATTCCACCATATATATAAACCACATACACTTTTGTCTGCTGCAAAAGTTTAGTTTGGCATCACCTATGCTAAGTGGCACACTTTGCTTCCACTTGCCTAAGCTTTAATTAGGACAATAATGTCGAATAATCTTTTTCCTCTGTTTTTATTAAAGGTAAAGGTGATGGATTGAAGTTTGTTGTGGGCAGGAAGAGGATTGGTTTTTGGAGGTAATGTGTGTTTTGAGAGAGAGAGAGAGAGAGAGAGAGAGAGAGAGAGAGAGAGAGAGAGAGAGAGAGATTTTGTATCTTAAACTTTGTTTTAATTGTTGGATAGAGATCTAAAGAGATTGTGTATCTTAAACTTTGTTTTAATTGTAGGATAGAGATCATGCTTAGATCTTACCAAATCTTGCTTTGGTCCCTACCAAATGTGACTAAGATTTTGTCACAATCTGATTGTACGTGCACCTCAAATATCCCATCTTCGACCGCTATTATTATTACTACGGCACATATTATTTTGTAATCTCTAGTGGATCTTACATGCCTATCGTTTGTTTTAGTTGTTTGCCATGAAAAAGAAGTGCCCTGCGGTCGAGGGACTGGTTTCTCTTAAATTTCGCTTTCATCACTTATGTCAGACGCCTCAAAGATATTTGGTTTCTGATGATCATGAAGCCATGATTATCTTATTGTAGTTATACCTTACGTGTATTGTAATTAGATATATCTAATTAATAAGGAGGGTGGAAGCGTTTATCTTCTACATATTAAAAATTATATGTATTTGTTGGGGATTTTAGTCTCCCCTACTAAGATCTGTGCAACTAGAAAGCCAACCCACAACCCACAAGATAGAACCAACCACAATTAAGAAGAAAAACACTAAATTTTAACGTGGGTCGGTCGACCAACTCCGATCTACATTCACGGGACAACAATACAAGAAACCTGCTATGTATAAGGAAGAACTACATAGGAACAACTCAACTATCGCCTCTCAATCTCTCAATCTCACATATATAATCAACTCTCATATTCTCTCCAAAACCCTCTCCTTATAATCTTATGAACGGATAAAAACTACGAAACTTTCTCCTACTATTGTAATCTTTTGCATGAATAAAGATCATGAAACCCTCGCCAATGTTGTAACGTCTAGCACGGACAAAGACTCCAAAACCCTTGTCTCTCATATGCTATTCTTGAATCTGGTTTACGCCCTCTACTGACCTAGATTATAAGAAAACCGACCCTCTCCTTTTCTCCTTGGGTTTTCTCTAACAATAGAATATTATATATATATATGAAAACCAAAACCTTATCTCTAGTCTAATTTTCTAATTAAAATAAGATTCAAACTCCTTATTATGATGAGGCATAATCTCCTGATCATGATAAACCTCTAACTTTATCTAACTCTCATAAAGTTATTCAAAGAATCAAAGATACGGTCCCAATAATCTCCACCTTGAATATGATTCGCAAACCACTCGGAAGAGACCATTACCATCTTGAAATTTTGCCTCCCCACCTAGCATTTTCTATTCTTTTGGACTTCAATTAGAAGCTTCCACACTCCTCATCGGAACACCTGCATCCCAATCTGCATGCCTTGTGATCTGTCACCTCTGAGTATAGGTTTCCCCTCCGCCAGCCATCATCCATTGTCGGCTGCCTCCTCTAGATAATAAGGAGATTGGGTCCCGTCATAATAAAAAGATTGAATCCTATTCTAATTAGTAAGTTATACCAAAGACACAATCCCAACAGTATTTGTTTTTAATTTTTTTGGTTTTAATTTTTTTTTGTCAATAAATTTATTTGGTTTTGTAAAGCTTAAGTTCATATGAAGAGCTTTCAATGTGGGACAAGGTTGCAGCAATCATGTTAGTTTGATATGAATATTGTAACAATGCTAGATATTAAGCTTTTAGGCCAATAAGTCTATAATTATGTTATGGGTCAGTGTTATAGGTTGCCTCAAATACTCAAATATATATTGTTTTGGAAGTTCTTTTTTAGCTTGGTTTGTTTTAATCAAGAGTTCTACTTACATTAGACTTTGCACAACCAATCATATTAGATGTTTATTCCTACTTGAACTCTTGTTAGGTTTTAGGACATGTGGACTTCTATTCTTATTAGAACTCTTATTCATTGGACAACAATGAGTTGGGATCTTCAATGCTATATAAGAACAGTCTTTCAAGCCAATTAGATGCAACAATCTTCAAAGCATCAATCAAGAAGAAAGAGTTCTTTTGTGAAGCCTATTTGATATTCTTCTCTTTTGTTCCTTTAGTTGAGAGTTGTATTAGGCTTTTGAGGTGTTATTTGGGATTGAGATCACTACTGGAAACAGGACTTTTAGCGACGGACAAACCCGTCGCTAAAAGAACAAAATACGTCGCTAAAATTTTTAGCGACGGAAAAAATAAAATTTCGTCGCTAAAATACCGACACTACATTGAGGGTCCCTAATATGACTATTAGCGACGGATAATCCGTCGCTAAATATTAGCGACGGGACATTAGCGACGGATTTTCCGTCGTACTTTTTTTTAATTAAAAAAAAAAAATCTTTAGCGACAAATTTTCCGTCGCTAAAGATGTCTTTAGCAACGGATTTTCCGTCGCTAAAATATCTTTAGCGACGGAAAATCCGTCCCTAAAAAGTGACCAGTATCTTTTTAAAAAATATTTTGAAATTTGAAAATACCCTGTACAAAAACATAATAATCCCTGTTCAATCAGCAATACCACACATGTATAACACATATTTCAATAAAAACAAATAAAAATACCCTGACATAATACATATTGTTTATACAACTATTGTCTTTAAAGTTAAATTATTACAAATCATTCATCGCCATCATCCTCATCACCAGCTCCACCATGACTACCCCCAGCTCCACCTTGTCTAGAAGTCCCGGTCTGCAAATATAATAAAATACCCAACATTACAATAGTATAAATAACAGGAAACTATCATTAACAATTTTATAGATAAGTAAATTTTAAAGTTTCTGATCCTCATTTAAAATACATGGTGAACATCAAAAATATAAACACGTTCAACAATATTTATCAAAAATAATAGGGAGGAAGGAGAACATGAAATGTCATTAGGCAAGCCATCACAGTATGCAAACAAGCTCATATAACCAGCATTAGGCAACCACGAGTGTTGTATAAGTCGATTACAACAAATTCAAAGAAATAGTCTTTTTATAAGACTTCTTTTACATAACAAAATGAAAATTACAACTCTTGAGAAACAAACGCAGGATCATTGTTTGGATCGCTGCTTGCGTGGAATCTTTGCCTGTGCCGGGAGCGCTTTGACTCGTGGACCACCAAATCACAGATTCTGATTGAACCGTGAGGGGTTTAATGATTCTTCCTTCGTTTATCGAAGTAAGAATTTGAAGCGAATATCTTATCGATGTAAGATGTTCACTCTTCCAAAGATCAAGTCTGAGCTTAGATCTCTAGGAATGGCCAAAAGCTTCTTGAGGATGTTTGTGAAGAAGAAAGACTCTCTCTCTTGCTCTAATTCACCAAAACTCAAGGCTCTCTGCTCTAATCTCTCTGGAAAATGCTCAGCCCCTGTCAATGATGGCTATAGGGGGGTATTTATAGCCTCCTTAGACGATAACTGAAGAAATAGCCGGTCAATAACTGTCTCTTTAGGCGCGGCAGCTGATGCTGTCGCGGCTAAAGGGCGCGACAGTCGACACTGTCGCGGCCAAAGAGCGCGGCAGTCGACACTGCCGCGGCTAAAGGGGCAGTTACACCCACGTTCATACGTGTTTGAAACAGTTCTCCCACGACCTTTAACCACCTTTTTCGTGGTTTAACTGCTTGTACACGTCAGCACACGTTCTATTTCTGATACGCCGCCACGTGGACTTTAAATAATCATCAGATAACTGTATTATAACTGCTGTAGCATCCTGCTTTAACTGCCGCGGCACCATAGGTTGCAGCGGTTAAGCCGCGACACCATAGGCTGCCGCGCCTTAGCCGCGGCACCTTGGTCTGCCGCGCCTTAGCCGCGGCTGTTTTACACCTCTATTCTCAAGGTACTATGAGAATCAACTATCCTCAAGCTCCCATGAGGATCATTAAGTCCTGAAGATAAGATACACCCGTATCACCACCACCTGAGGGGCTTGATTAGAAAGATGGTTGATTTCTTGTCGGCTGGGGACGTACTTTTTGTATGGGAACTCCCCCTTCAGTAGTCCGAACACCTCATACATCTCATGAAGCGCTAGCCCCAACTCCCTGTTCAGCATGAAAAATGTGCCGTTGTCTGGAGAGTAGAGTTCTAGAATGCTGTGAAGCTAGGGAGCATTAATCTTGAGGCCGTGCTGAGTGGCCCTGATAGCCCTATATAGATCTGACCCATGCAAGTTAGAGTTCTCCACCAACACATATTCGGTGATTCTGTACCACCATGGGCCATTGCCCGTCGATGAGTGAATCCACCCGGGGGCTCTGAAATCCTTTGGGGGACTGATCCCAGCTCTGAAGAAACAGTGACGAAAGGTCTCGGCCACCACAGGTGTCTCTCCCACAGGGATCTCACTCTGTAGGAGGCCCGGGTGCAGAGCGATGACATGCTTACTAGAGTTGTCAACACCGTAACCAGCCGAAGAACCTGTGAAAAGTCCACAAGTAACTCCGTCTTGAGACGGAGTTAGTTCCCAATTGATTATACGGGGGATGGAGAGAGGACGCAATTCTACCAATGAGAACCCCCTCACCATACAGGGGAGGAAGTATCAAACTCCATCTATCTCGCGGAGCCACATGCTCTCGCTAAGAAACATGGTGGAGGGGTCAGCTACGGCGTCACCAAACATAAAAATAGGTTTCCCCATCTCCCGGCGCTAAGAGTCCACCAGCGTTGCATCTGTGGTCAGTTCTCGTGGCATCAAATAGTATCCCTCAGACACCACTTGCTTCAACTCACTCATCTTATCAGCATTAAACATCAGCACTGGGTTGAGGAGCGAAAACCGATGAGGAGCCACGAAACCAGTTCTGCCAGCAAATACAATGGCCCTGCCCCTTGGAAGGGCCTTATCAGAGAAGGTAGCTGTAAAGCATAACAAGGAGTAGTTAGAATTCTCTTTAACTCAAAAAGGCTAAAAATTTCCTAAGTCTTTGTAACAGGCGATAGGCGAACTCCAAAGCTTGCTTGATAAGGCTGAGCTCACCTGACAAGGCTGAGCTCGCCTGATAAGAAAAGCTCGCCTAAAAAGGCTGACAAGCAAAACTCTCCTGACAAAGTTGTCCTCACCTGACAAGCAGAGCTCGCCTAATAAAGCTGAGCTCGCCTTACCAAAATAGAGCTCACCTGATGAGCAAAGCTCGCCTAACAAAGGCAAAGCTCGCCTGAATAGCAGAGCTTCGCTTGAGTGGGCGAAACTCACCACAGAAGATGAACAAACTACTATTCATCTTCCCCAACTAGTCCAAACGGTTCTCAAACCTACTAGAAGGAGTTTGGACAACGGCGACGGCAGCAGCAGCGCCAAAAACAATAGGAGAGGAGACTTTCCCCTTTCCCTTTGAAGCGAGCGACTTCTTAGGTGCTATCTCGAGTTGGAGAAGAATAGAGAGACTGGGTTTTTCTATTTAAAGCTTGGGTGAGCAAAAATTTGAGTAGGCAGAAGTCTCCTAAGGAGTGAGACGAATCATATTTGTAGTCGGTCCTTCGACGATTGAGATCTGTCATCTTAAACCAAAACCAATGGCTCAGATCGACTGCAACGGTTCATATTCGACGGTTCGAATTGAACAGTCGAGAGCGAATCTCGAATCAAACGGTTCGAGTCCAAAGAGCCAACCGACGAGGCGGTTCGCCTTCAAATAAACAACCGAGATCAAAAGCTTTTGAAATCAACAGCCATGGTCTCTCGTCTAAATGACGATCAAGATCAAAAGAGTCGTCAAATCCACAGCTCAGAATTAAGCACAGGAAGATGAGGCCACCACATTAGATCACATTTATTACGATCTGACATGCTCACACCACCTTAGCTGGCAAGCGCAGAGTGCATGTCTGCAAACACGTGGCCTACCTACGGACACGTGGCCCGCCCATTAATTTTTTTAGGCATTGCCTATGGGTTTGAGCTCGCCTGATGACATCTCGAGCTCGCTAGAAAACACAAAGATCACTTGATGCACGACTTTCACCCTCAGCTTGAGCCTCACCTGCAGTGAGCTAACTCACCTACCAAATAGCTCGAGCTCGCCCGCATATTAAGAGCTCACCTGACAATGGCCTAAGCTCGCTTGAAGGCTCGAGCTCGCCTACACTTCATCGAGCTCACCTGAAGAGCTCAACTCAACCAAGGGGCTTAAATTGGCCCAAACCAATGAGCAGTGGTTACTTTCATTCAAAGTATTCCAGACCATATTCAACCTGATTTAGGTCTGAAAACTTTGAAGGGGTCTTGTAGGCAGTAAAAATTGCCTATGTGTCAAAGCCCACCTGACTGGCCTCGCTTGATTATTGAGCTCGCCCGTAGAGCTCAACCTTGCCTATTTATTGAACTCACCCGCAGAGCTCAATCTCACTTCCTTATTGAGCTCGCCTGTAGAGCTAAATCTCTCCTATTTATTGAGCTCACCCGCAGAGCTCAAATCTCGCATGTTTGTTGAGCTCGCCCGCAGAGCTCAAATCTCGCCTGTTTATTGAGATCGCCTGTAGAGCTCAACCTCACCTCCTTATTGAGCTTGTCCGTAGAGCTCAATCTCGGCTTATTGAGCTCGCCCGTAGAGCTCAACCTTGCCTCCTTATTGAGCTTTCCCTTAGAGCTCAACCTCGCCTCCTTATTGAGCTCGCCCGTAAAGCTCAACCTTGCCTCCTTATTAAGCTTGCTCGTAGAGCTCAACCTTGCCTCCTTATTAAGCTCGCCCGTAGAGCTCAACCTCACCCATTTGTTAAGCTCGTCCGTAGAGCTCAACCATGCCGGTTTATTGAGCTTGCTCACAGAGCTCGATCACCTTGTTCATTGAGCTCGCCAGCACGAGTTCAACCTCACCTGAATGATTTGTTCGCCTGCACGAGCCAAGCATGCCTACAGGGAGTTCGCCTACATGAACTCCACTCACCAACGAATGATAGCTCACACGTTGGAGGGGCCCATCAGCCGACCCCGTCTGTTTTCCAAGCTCCCCTGCAAGCTCATCTGAGCATTCATACAGCTCTTGAGCTCGCCCGTAGATTTGCCAACCTCGCCTGAGTAATGCAAATGGGCTACTTGCTTGTGGGAGTGGGCCTACCCACTTCCCACGTCCTGGGTAATGATGAGGTATGGCTCTCATCACCCCTATAGTGGTCACATCCCACAACTAGGGGAGGGCATGGTGCTCCTCACCCACTAGTGATGAGGTATGGCTCTCATCACCCCTATAGTGGTCACATCCCACAACTAGGGGAGGGCATGGTGCTCCTCACCCACTAGTGATGAGGTATGGCTCTCATCACCCCTATAGTGGTCACATCCCACAGCTAGGAGAGGGCATGGTGCTCCTCACCCACTAGTGAACACATCCCACAGCTAGGGGAGGGCATGATGCTCCTCACCCACTAGTGGTCAAATCTCACAAATCAAGGGATGACACATGCCATCCCTTACCTATTTAAAGCCACCTTTAGTCAACGTAAAAGGAGCTGGGCAAATCATTCAAGAGGCTAGGATTTTTTTTACTCTTAGGATTAGTTTTTGGGCTTGGCTTGACATTTTTATTCTAAAGACTCTTAAAACAGAGGCCTTCATTTGCCTTGCTTGGTAGAACCTTCCTATCTCCTCGCTTGGATTGTTGAAGTAGACTCAATCTGAACCCTCAGATTTGAGGCTCATCAGCTCTCTACAAACCCTTGCATTGTAGCTCTCTCCAAGCTCGCGGCCTTGATACCTTTTCAAGCTCGGGTATAGTTGAACTCAATCACTCCGGAGTCTCTGCTGCGCACTGAAGCTCCAACCGCAACTTCGATCAGATCGTCCAAGGGAAGCAAACTCGACGCGAGCACTGAGGGAGGCATCTTACCGCTGCCAATGAGCCCACGTTAAAATAAGGAGGATCATTCCCTTCTCCTCTATTGCAAACATTGATCATTAGTTTGTAATAAGTCATTCTTATAAACACAAACGACCCCTCAAATGAGAAGTCAATTTTTACGCCCAACAAGGCAGCTGTAGACTATACTCCAAGTGATCAAGATGCAACAGCACTCGATTCTCGCTGTGGCTATACACCGGCTCGCCTCTGTCTGGCATCGCTAGTGTGAAAGTCTTGGAAATATCGTAGAGATGATAAAGTTGCATTAGATCATCCATATAGATCCTCGAGCCAATGATCCAAAGAAGAGAGATCTTCTCCTCATTACGCCCAGTGGTTGTAACTTGAGAAGCCATTGAAAGTTTTTTAGCTTTAAGGTCTAAAGAAACACCGAAGATTTTGAGTGAGAGTTCGTAAAGAAATCTTCTCAGCCCATAGAGAGCTATTTATAGTTTCTTGGAGAGACACATGGATTGATCCATGAGGATGTAGTGTTTCGAAATAAACGAAAGAGATCCACCTCGGAATCTCAAATAGTTCACTCGAAACATGAAGTGCCACCCCTTTATTACTCCATGCCTCGGAGTCTCAAACGATTCACACAAAAATCGAATCGCATGATGCTTCCATTTCTAAAATTTAATCTTGACTGTTAATCAGAAATTAAATATGGTAGTTCAAATTCATGATCACATCAGCCAAGAAAAGCGGAGCCATGGTAGTTAAAGGAAAATCCTCGATGACGTCAGCCACGTCAGTTGAAAGAAATTTTTTAGTTTCTCAACCTCAGTAAACTCACACTGACCCAAAGTCCATCTCATTTTACTCAGACCCGGCTCAAGCCGACTTCAAGCAAAAGGGGCCAACTGTTATTGTGATCCCATTCTATAAAATATGGTTCATTACCAAATGATGGATTTGTAAAAGCTCAATATATGCCCAATCAATTTGGTGACCCAAGCCTAACAAGAAGTCCGACCCGGCCGACTAAACGAGCTGATGTTTCTTCATGCCGACTCGAAAGGTGATACCTGTCGACCCTCTTGTCGAAGGCGACTTGCCAAGAGTCCACTCGACCAATCGTCCAACACCTCTCTAGGACAATTCCGAAAGACATTGCTTCTCGGTGAAGCTATAGGGTATCTTCTATGATGGAGCTTATCAATATTAACAACATATCCACATCAAACCTGCAAATGGATCAAGCATCACACACCTCGGGGCTCATTAGCCCACATCAATTTTTAGCCCACGTGGGCACTGACATGCCGTCGATCACTCCCAAATCAAGGCCAAAGTGGTCTATCTCCCAGTCACCAGCTGACACTCATCAAGCAAAGACCATCCCAGCGACTGGTCCACACTTGGCCATCGCCCTATTGTGCTAGGCCGAAGTGACCAGCCTACCCTCATACCCCCAAGTATAAATACAGGTGCTATTCTACCTTACACCCGGGGGGCTTTTCTTTTGTAGATATATTGTCCAAAAATAAGCATTGAGGGTTCTTTCTTTACCCAACTCAAGAACCAGACACAAAGTCGGGGAAGAAAGCGGTCCTCTTAACCCCTTTGCAACTACAACCCCGTCCGAACACAGACACAACTAACTGTGTGATCATCGCCATCAACATGTGTGTGTGTGTGTGTGTGTGTAGGGTTTAGTGGCTTTTGAGCTTGGTGCAATTTACATGCTTTCAATGCCTCTTTAGTTTTGTAATTGATTTACCTAATAACTCTAGTTAATAGTCCAACATACACTTTTAGTTATAAACTCTTGGTTTGTCTTTTAATTTCTTCATTAATTGAGAAAAGAAATGGGTCTCTACATCCTCTCCACCTCAAATAAAATTTCATCCTCGAAACTTTACGTACATTGGTTCTTAAAAGGTTGAGGATACTTCTGTCACATCTCCTCTTCAAGCTTCTAAGTTGCTTCTCTATCAGAGTGATTCTTCCATTGAACCTTCACGTATCAAATAGTATGTTGCCTAAGCACTTGTTCCTTTGATCTAAAATGCATTTTGGTTTCTCCTCGCATATCAAGTCTTCCTTCAGTTTAATTGGTTCCAATTCTATAACTTGATCTGGACCTTGATTGAATTTTTTAGCATAGATACATGAAACAAATTGTGGACTCTAGCCAAAGAAGGTGGTAAAGCAAGCCTATAAGGAACTTCACTAACACACTGAAGAATTTTAAACAGCCCCACAAATCTTGGACTCACCTTTCCTCAGATTCTAAATCTCTTCACACATCTTCTAGGAGATACCTTTAAAAATACATGATCACTTTCTTAAAATTCTAAGTCTCTCTTCCCGCGATCAGCATTAATCTTCTGTCTATTTTGTGTATTTTAAATACGCTCTCTTACCAAGTTAATCTTGTTTATATCTTGTTGCACTAACTCGGGTCCAAAATGTTTTCTTTTTCTAAGATCACCCTAGTGTATAGGTGAACGACACTTCTTGTATGGAGCTGCATATGGTGACATTTTAATGCTTGATTTATAACCATTATTATATGCAAACTCTGTCAATGGCAAATACTTCTCCCTTGATCCTTTCAAATCAAGGATACAACATCATAACATATCCGCAAGAGATTGAATTGTTCTCTCTGATTGACCATTTGTTTATGGATGATATGCTGAGCTAAAATAGAATTTACACTGAAGGACTTTGTGCACACCTTACCAAAACTTAGGTACGAATTCTAAGATCCCTATCGGATACTATCTCCACTGGTACGTCATGAAGTCTAACTATTTTAGCAATATACAACTTCACAAGCTTCTTTAAGGAAAACTTCATATTGATTGGCATGAAGTGAGCTGACTTAGTTAGATTATTCACTATGACCACTATAGCATTATTTCCTCATGTGGGTCTTGATAACGCTGTGACAAAATCCATTGTAATTTTTTTTCCCACTTCTACATCGGTTTGTCGAGATTTTGAGTTAATCCTACTGGTCTCTGATGCTCTGCTATTACTTGCTGACATATATCACACTCTGAGACATTTGCTACACTACTGGAAACAGGACTTTTAGCGACGGACAAACCCGTCGCTAAAAGAACAAAATACGTCGCTAAAATTTTTAGCGACGGAAAAAATAAAATTTCGTCGCTAAAATACCGACACTACATTGAGGGTCCCTAATATGACTATTAGCGACGGATAATCCGTCGCTAAATATTAGCGACGGGACATTAGCGACGGATTTTCCGTCGTACTTTTTTTTAAATTTAAAAAAAAATCTTTAGCGACGGATTTTCCGTCGCTAAAGATGTCTTTAGCAACGGATTTTCTGTCACTAAAGATATTTTAGCGACGGAAAATCCGTCCCTAAAAAGTGACCAGTATCTTTTTAAAAAATATTTTGAAATTTGAAAATACCCTGTACAAAAACATAATAATCCCTGTTCAATCAGCAATACCACACATGTATAACACATATTTCAATAAAAACAAATAAAAATACCCTGACATAATACATATTGTTTATACAACTATTGTCTTTAAAGTTAAATTATTACAAATCATTCATCGCCATCATCCTCATCACCAGCTCCACCATGACTACCCCCAGCTCCACCTTGTCTAGAAGTCCCGGTCTGCAAATATAATGAAATACCCAACATTACAATAGTATAAATAACAGGAAACTATCATTAACAATTTTATAGATAAGTAAATTTTAAAGTTTCTGATCCTCATTTAAAATACATGGTGAACATCAAAAATATAAACACGTTCAACAATATTTATCAAAAATAATAGGGAGGAAGGAGAACATGAAATGTCATTAGGCAAGTGTTTGAGTCGAAAGTTGTTCTTGTTATGGAATTCATTATATCTTCGGTCGATTACAACAAATTCAAAGAAATAGTCTTTTTATAAGACTTCTTTTACATAACAAAATGAAAATTACAACTCTTGAGAAACAAACGCAGGATCATTGTTTGGATCGCTGCTTGCGTGGAATCTTTGCCTGTGCCGGGAGCGCTTTGACTCGTGGACCACCAAATCACAGATTCTGATTGAACCGTGAGGGGTTTAATGATTCTTCCTTCGTTTATCGAAGTAAGAATTTGAAGCGAATATCTTATCGATGTAAGATGTTCACTCTTCCAAAGATCAAGTCTGAGCTTAGATCTCTAGGACTCGCTAGAAGCTTCTTGAGGATGTTTGTGAAGAAGGAAGACTCTCTCTCTTGCTCTAATTCACCAAAACTCAA
This sequence comes from Asparagus officinalis, assembly GCF_001876935.1. Classification (NCBI taxonomy): domain Eukaryota; kingdom Viridiplantae; phylum Streptophyta; class Magnoliopsida; order Asparagales; family Asparagaceae; genus Asparagus; species Asparagus officinalis. Next base: position 519,435 of record NC_033801.1, on the reverse strand, counting down.
GGCTCTCTGCTCTAATCTCTCTGGAAAATGCTCAGCCCCTGTCCATGATGACCATAGGGGGGTATTTATAGCCTCCTTAGACGATAACTGAAGAAATAGCTGGTCAATAACTGTCTCTTTAGGCGCGGCAGCTGATGCTGTCGCGGCTAAAGGGCGCGACAGTCGACACTGTCGCGGCCAAAGAGCGCGGCAGTCGACACTGCCGCGGCTAAAGGGGCAGTTACACCCACGTTCATACGTGTTTGAAACAGTTCTCCCACGACCTTTAACCACCTTTTTCGTGGTTTAACTGCTTTTCCATAGTTTGCATTGTTCTGTGAATTCACATTGTTTTGTGTTGATTCATAGATCCTTTTGCTTCCTTTGGGCTTGTATGATCTCCCATGACTTAGATACTGATGTTTATCACCTTCTCTTTGTCTTGAATGGTATTTGGATGTCTGTAAGCATTTTTTGATGTCTACAGATACCCCCTCCAAAGTATCACAGACTCATCATTTTGAAGAGGAGTCTGGTGGGACACTTTGGATATGATAAGTTTTCCTTACAATTTCTTCAGTACTTTGTTGAGGAAGTTGCGTAACATAGTCTATGGATGGCTTCAATCCTTGACTTCTTCATCTTTTAGCTTATTCAGTGCTTTGTAGAATAGCTAATATCCCTCCGGTGCTGCGTTTATCGCGTTACCGTTGTCGAAGTCTTGAATTTGAACTGCCGTCGAAGAATGGAGAAATAGTTTATACTCATATGCTCTATTGGAATGTTCGAAAAATAGTTTAACCTCATATACCCGTTAGGAGGTAATCAGGTTATTCTTAAGAATATTTTGAGTAATATTCTCCAGAAACTTCCTGTTGAGATTAGGGAAATAGTTTAGACTCGTATACCTATTGGAGTATTCCGGTCTCTTGTTTGTTGGTAGAGATGAACCCGAAATCGGAGAGGAAGAATTTTATATTCTATCTCCTGGTCTCTTGTTTGTTGGTAGAGATGAACCCGAAATCGAAGAGGAAGAATTTTATATTCTATCTCCTGGTGCAAAAGAAACTCAAAGTGGGATCTCCACTTAGAGAATCTAGATTGGTTTGAATAATCCTAACTGTCATAAGGTTTGACTATTCAACTCAAAAGGGGACCTTTTGTTCGCAAAATGAATCAAAAGGAGGTTTTGGCTGTGGTCCTAATTGTAGTAAGGTTTGACCAAGTGGGAGTTTTAAGACGATCCTAACCGTTTAAAGATTTGATCGTTCAATTTGTGGACCTCTCGTTCATGGAAGGAATCGAGAGGAGATTTTGTCTTTGGTCCTAACTGTTTAAAGGTTTGATCAAATGGGAATTTAAGACGATCCTAACTGTTTAAAGGTTTGATCGTTTAATTTGAGTGGACCTCTCGTTCATGGAAGGAATCGAGAGGGGATTTTGGCTTTGGTCCTAACTGTTTAAAGGTTTGACCAAGTGAGTGTTTTGAGACGATCCTAACTGTAGGAAGGTTTGATCGTTCAATTTGTGGACCTCTCGTTCATGGAACGAATCGAGAGGGGATTTTGGCTTTGGTCCTAACTGTTTAAAGGTTTGACCAAGATGGGAATTTGAGACGATCCTAACTGTTTAAAGGTTTGATCGTTCAATTTGTGGACCTCTCGTTCATGGAACGAATCGAGAGGGGATTTTGGCTTTGGTCCTAACTGTTTAAAGGTTTGACCAAGATGGGAATTTGAGACGATCCTAACTGTTTAAAGGTTTGATCGTTCAATTTGTGGACCTCTCGTTCATGGAACGAATCGAGAGGGGATTTTGGCTTTGGTCCTAACTGTTTAAAGGTTTGACCAAGATGGGAATTTGAGACGATCCTAACTGTTTAAAGGTTTGATCGTTCAATTTGTGGACCTCTCGTTCATGGAACGAATCGAGAGGGGATTTTGGCTTTGGTCCTAACTGTTTAAAGGTTTGACCAAGATGGGAATTTGAGACGATCCTAACTGTTTAAAGGTTTGATCGTTCAATTTGTGGACCTCTCGTTCATGGAACGAATCGAGAGGGGATTTTGGCTTTGGTCCTAACTGTTTAAAGGTTTGACCAAGATGGGAATTTGAGACGATCCTAACTGTTTAAAGGTTTGATCGTTCAATTTGTGGACCTCTCGTTCATGGAACGAATCGAGAGGGGATTTTGGCTTTGGTCCTAACTGTTTAAAGGTTTGACCAAGATGGGAATTTGAGACGATCCTAACTGTTTAAAGGTTTGATCGTTCAATTTGTGGACCTCTCGTTCATGGAACGAATCGAGAGGGGATTTTGGCTTTGGTCCTAACTGTTTAAAGGTTTGACCAAGATGGGAATTTGAGACGATCCTAACTGTTTAAAGGTTTGATCGTTCAATTTGTGGACCTCTCGTTCATGGAACGAATCGAGAGGGGATTTTGGCTTTGGTCCTAACTGTTTAAAGGTTTGACCAAGATGGGAATTTGAGACGATCCTAACTGTTTAAAGGTTTGATCGTTCAATTTGTGGACCTCTCGTTCATGGAACGAATCGAGAGGGGATTTTGGCTTTGGTCCTAACTGTTTAAAGGTTTGACCAAGATGGGAATTTGAGACGATCCTAACTGTTTAAAGGTTTGATCGTACTGTTTAAAGGTTTGACCAAATGTGAGTTTTGTGAGGGAAGATTGATCTAAAGGAGTGATCAAATCTCATCTCAACAAAAGAGTATTCGGAAATCACCGTGAGGATGTAGTGTTTATCACTTTGTTTGTAATGATCGGGTTATCCCTAAGAAAATTACATATAGCATTCTTTCGAGAACTTCCCGTTACATGAACCATCCACCCCCAGCTTTCTTTGTGAAACTGGGTCTATCATCATACTGGGTTATCCTTAAGAATATTACATGTAAAAAAATTCTCTAGGAACTACCCGTCAAGAGTGGGAAACAGTTTAGACTCATATACCTATTGGAGTATCAGGGGGCAGTTTAACCTCGTATACCGACTGGAGGAATGAGAAGCAGTTTATACTCGTATACCCTTCGGAGTGACATGAAGAAGCAGTTTATACTCGTATACTCTTCGGAGTTAAGGGAAAACAGTTTATACTCGTGTATCCCATGGAGTTAGAGTCGTCTTTACTTGGCTTGTTTCGCTGTTATGACGCCGGAGTCAATTAATGCTTGGATTTTATTTTTGAGTCCGAAGCAAATCTCGGTAGGATGAAGAATCCTTCTGTGATATGCACAGTAGTTTGGATCTGTAATCATCTTAGCACCCTCCTGATCTTTAATAGGCGGTAGCTCGATTTTGTCATTGGCGAGGAGGTATTCCAATATGGCCGGAGCTTCATCGTCTTCGAAAGAATACTCCTTTTGGAACCTCGGATCGAGAGTTGCATTCATAGGAATTGTGGATGTCGTTGGTTGACTTCTCTCAACTTTCTTTCTTTTAAGAAAGTGTTCAGCTTGTTCACCACGTAGTTTTAACTCTTTCCAAGTGGTGGATGGTACGACCCCCAGAGCTTCCAGGACATCGATGGAGAGGTTATTGTGGCATGTTTGCAGGATGAACTCCTCTGTAACAGGATCCCTGCAATTTATTGCCATGTTACGGAAGCACTTGACAAAATTGTCCACTGACTCTTCATCTTTTTGCTTCTCATCCAAAAGGGTTCCGATTGACACTTCGGCGTCATCATCGAAGAAATTGCTGAGGAACAAACTTTCCATGTCATCCCAACAATTGATGCTCCCTGGCTTGAGCCGTCGGTACCAATCGAAGGCGGGCCCACGAAGGGTGCCAACGAATGACCGGACCATTAAAGCCTCGTTTCCAGAGATCATGCCCAAATGAGACTTGAAATAAATCAAATGCTGAATCGGCGAACTCTTCCCCTCAAACGGTGTGAAGTTAATCAGATTGAACTTCGTCGGGTACGGTATTGAATCTCATTCCCTTGGATAGGGACATGGAATACCCGTCTTCTTAACTTCTTGAGCCGTCATCAAAGCGTTGATTTTGTTTTCAAGCACTTTCATTTTCCCTTTATCGTCTATGTCTTCATTCGAAGGACGTTAAGGAGAATAAGTTAGACCACCCCCTGTGAGAGGTGCTATTGAACCACCCCCAATCTCGTTATTAGGAGAATCCGTTAGACCACCCCCAGCGTTATTGCTATTGGGAGGTGTATCAGCCATAATGATTTCATCCACTTCTGGATCACTGTCATCTATAACATTCTGAGTGTGGCGGCTGGATTCAGCTCGCTGACTGGACTCAGGAGGTTGAGGTTGTTGAGTTAGCAACTCTCTCATTTGTTGAATAGCTAACTCCATCTCTGTCCTCATTTCAGCTCTAATTTCTTCACGTTGCTTCGTTAGAGCTTCTTGAAGCATTTGAGCAAATTGATCAGAGGTGATCGTGAGTACTTCTCTGGTTTGTCCCGTGCTAGACATTGTATCATCAGAAGCGATTGCAGAATAAGTGTCCGAGAATTCATCCTCCGAGGACATTCCTTCTTGCATTCTTTTGTAATCTCTGCGTCTGATGGCTCCTAATTGGAGTCGAGACATCCTTTGAGCAATTCTTGGATTGACTTTTCCTCTCGGGAAAAAGTCGGGATTTGAGTCATTTGAATGCCGCTTAGACTTTTTTTTATCAGCCACGTTGATGGTGACTTCAGAGAATTCATCATCTTGGGCAGCTGATTTTCTTTTGCGGAAATGTCTCGGCTTAGGCTTCGACGATACAGAGACTCTTCGTGGGATGGCTTCTCGTTTGAAACAGTCACATTCTGATAATGCTGCTTTAACGAGTCGCGCACAGGAACAATAAGAGTTTATTCCTCGAATAACTCTCTTTTGAAAATTATTCACAATCCCAACTTGATAATACGATTCATCGGTATAATTGCCAAAAAATCGTATTGTCTGTTGGCATGACCTCCCAGGTATGACGATATCATTTGGTGAATACGTCTTCTTCTGGGGGTGTAAAACCTTGTTGGCATTCTCAGGACAATTTATTTTTGTCTTTGAGCGATCCAAGGTTATGTCGGGAGTCGCACGTTTAAAACCACCCCCTTGCGGGTATGGAGTCTTAACGGGCTCCGAATGCTGATTTTGCATAAGTCCAGACTTTGGAATCCAAACTTGGCAGAGTTTCGTTGGTTCTTTAATCACCGTTTTCTTCTTCCTTTCTCGTCTTTGTTGTAAGAGAGCACGGGCATGAGCAGCATTTGTGTTTGTTGGAAAATTTGCAGTAAAAAGACATGAAGGAAAATTGATTTGTATTCCTTTAATCTCAGTTACAATTGGAATTCCTGGTTACAAAAGAGAAGAGAATGATCTGGATTCTCCCCTTTGTTTAATTCTGGGTTCTTCTTGGTAGCGATGAGATGCCTCCCTCGAATGCTCGCGTCGAGTTTGCTTCTCGTTGACGATCTGATGTCTTGTTTCACTGGAATGTGGTCTTCTCCTCACGATTTGACGTTGTGGAGAACTTGCGTGGCAAGTTTTAGAACTCTGAATGAGTTTGTTTGATCTTAACCGTAATTGGTTAGACAAGCCAAAGATCTCTTCTCTTCTGTTAAGGAGAAGGATCCAAAAGCCAGCCCGAGATCTCTTCTTTGCTGCCCAAAAAGAAGGATCTAAACTAAGTTGATTTCTTAGTTATTTATAGGGGATTAAGGGGTGTAACCGCCCCCTTAATTCGCTCCTAAGTGGGGCTAATGGGATGTAACCGCCCCTTAAATCACTCCTGAGTGGAGTTATGATCCCCTCAGATCGTGGGAAACGGTTTTGAAACTGTTCAGCTCGTGTTTGAACGAGTCAAACGCAAAATCGAAAGCTGCGTTTGGCAGCAGATGGCAGCTGCGTTTGGCAGCGCTTGGAGCTGTGTTGAGCAGCAGATGGCAGCTGCGTTGAGCAGCAGATGGCAGCTGCGTTTGGCAGCGCTTGGAGCTGCGTTGAGCTGCGTTTGGTAGCTTGGAAGCTGCGTTTGGCAGCAGATGGCAGCTGCGTTTGAGCTGCTTTTGCAACTTTTGGAGCTATGTTTGCGCTGCGTTCGTGGCTATGAACACGGTGCGTCTTGATGCTGGTGTGAGGGGAGGACTTCCGCAGTTTGATTTGAAGAGACCGTCGATTTGTAGTCTCTTTCTGTTGAAGCGTTGCAAAGATCGTCATTTTGTAATCTTTGCTTTAGCTCTCTGATATGTGAGAGTCGTCAGATTGTAACTCCCGATGTTGATTATGAAGGCTGTTTGATTAGAGCTTCCATCAGTTGTCGTGAAGGTCGTCAGATTGTAACCTTCAGCGATCTACGTGAAAGTCTTCAAATTGTAGCCTTCTGGAAGTCGTCAGATTGTAACTTCCATCATCGGTGTTTTGATGGGGATCAGCTATCTATTGTGATTTTTTTGACAGCCTACAATTTGCACGACGTTTTTGTATACGTTCTTTGAGGGTCGAACTAGTCCTTTTGACAATAGTCCATTCCTCCGTCGTGAGCTTAGCAGAGACATGAATGATTGGTCATTGAGACAACTGAACCACTCGATGCCTCCTCGACTCTAAGTCCGCATGATAACGAACTCCGTCGGTTTGTTCCAAGGCCTTAGCTATTTGACGAGCGCGGCGCTGACGTTGTCTCTGACGAGCCCTCTTCGTCAGTGCCGGTGGGCTTTGATTCGATGACTCTTTAACTAGATAAGAGCCATTGTGAGCAGAGGTGTTGCTAGTAAAATCCTCAGCAACAATCAAGCGAGAGTCTTCATTTTGTGCCTTCTTTGGCATATAAATCTTCCTTAATTATGAGATCCTCTTGTACTTGCGAGACAAAGAAGATCTTGAAGAGGATGATGAGAGATATTCCTCAAACTTGGTTTGGTCGAATTCGTATTCGACCATGGATTCAACTGGAATCTTGATCGGCTGCGACACGACGGTCTCGGCAGCGAGACCGTTGGCTCCCTCTGTGGTCGCCAGCTTGTTTGAGTCGAAAGTTGTTCTTGTTATGGAATTTATTATATCTTCGGTCGATTACAACAAATTCAAAGAAATAGTGTTTTTATAAGACTTCTTTTACACAACAAAATGAAAATTACAACTCTTGAGAAACAAACGCAGGATCGTTGTTTGGATCACTGCTTGCGTGGGATCTTTGCCTGTGGGACCACCAAATCACAGATTCTGATTGAACCGTGAGGGGTTTAATGATTCTTTCTTCGTTTATCGAAGTAAGAATTTGAAGCGAATATCTTATCGATGTAAGATGTTCACTCTTCCAAAGATCAAGTCTGAGCTTAGATCTCTAGGACTCGCCAAAAGCTTCTTGAGGATGTTTGTGAAGAAGGAAGACTCTCTTTCTTGCTCTAATTCACCAAAACTCACGGCTCTCTGCTCTGGAAATGCTCCGCCTCCGTCAATGATGGCCATAGGGGGGTATTTATAGCCTCCTTAGACGATAACTGAAGAAATAGCCGATCAACAACTGCCTCTTTAGGCGCGGCAGTTGATGCTGTCGCGGCTAAAGGGCGCGACAGTCGACACTGTCGCGGCTAAAGGGGCAGTTACACCCACGTTCATTTGTGTTTGAAATTGTTCTCCCACGACCTTTAACCACCTTTTTCGTGGTTTAACTGTTTGTCCACGTCAGCACACGTTCTATCTCTGATATGCTGCCACGTGAGCTTCAATAATCATCACATAACTGCATTGTAACCGCCGCAGCACCCCCTATAATAGCCACGACACCATGAGTTGCCGCGCCTAAGCCGCGGCACTATGGGCTGTCGCGCCTTAGCCGCGGCACCATGAGCTGTCGCGCCTTAGTCGCGGCACCATGTACTGTCGCGTCCACACGCTATAGTTTGCATTGTTCTGTGAATTCATATTGTTTTGTGTTGATTCATAGATCCTTTTGCTTCCTTTGGGCTTGTATGATCTCCCATGACTTAGATACTGATGTTTATCACCTTCTCTTTATCTTGAGTGGTATTTGGATGTCTGTAAGCATTTTTTGACGTCTACAGCAAGCCATCACAATATGCAAACAAGCTCATATAACCAGCATTAGGCAACCACGAGTGTTGTATAAGTGGCCTATGAGACCATATAAGCTCTATGAGAAACTAGTTTATGACAAGTTAACATTTCACCTTATATCACCAGACAAAAGCATGTCTTTTGAGAGCATATAATACAATAAGACATATCTTTAGTGGGCATATAATAAATAAATACAAACATCGAAGTAAAACAGTATACCCATATGCAAAAGGAGCATAAAATGGAGGTGGCATGTAAGGCCTTCGTGATTGAAAGCCCATGTATGGGCTTGCTCGACGACCCCGGTACTGTTTCATTCCTGGTACATTGGTCCTTTTAGCTGACACCTGCACCACAACCAAATCAGTTGGATGTTTACATTGTAAAGTTTAACCTAATCAAATTGATGCAAACCTTTAGCTGACGACCATGCAATTCCGATTCATTCAACGGCAGAGCATTCTGAACAGCCTCTACTTCAACAAATTCCACATATGCAAATCCCTTGGGCTGACCAAACTTGTCTGTTAAAATTGTTACTCTGTTTACAGTCCCACAAGACTGAAAATGTTGTTGCACTTCCTCAGGAGTGCAGGCATAGTCCACCTAACAATCGGTATGAGAAGTATAATTCATAATACTCATAAGATTGATTAAAATAAAAGGGATACTACCAAAAAGAAAGAAAATTTGCTTCACTAGTTAAGACTGTTCTACTGCTAACATTTCACTAAGATGCATGCTACCAAATACCTCCATCTGTCATCTTACATCTTCAAAAGAATATGAGCAATAAGCAGTGCATCCATTAAAAATGGGATGTGACTACGAAACTGTATACTGGTAGTCACAATATAACAAGAACGTCAACTTATCCAGCACTAAGCAATCAAAAATTTACATATTCTTTCCTTATACCGATCATGTAATACATAAATTTCAAATAAGACTTCTTGCTAGATAAATGTAGGAGTGAAGTAAGAGATGCAAGCATTACTGTAAACTGCAAAACACTGAAAAGAGAGGATGGCTTGAAGAACCTCACATTACCAACATAGATCGATCTCGAATCCACCTCCTCCTTTTCAGCTTGGCTTGCAGCACCACGGGAAATGAATTTCTGAAAGTAGTGAAAGCACACCAGAAAATGTTAACCAAGGAGCAAACATATGCTTCCAATAAGAGACTTGTAAGAGCACACAATCAACAAAGCACGCACAATGACGTAAGGTATACAAGAACTGAACTACAGGGTAGCTTTTCTCGAAATAACATACAGTGCTACCAAAACCCTAATCGCCTGACAAAGCGGGCTACGGGCAAAAACCTAGAAACGAGAAACAGTAGGGAGGGGGGAAAAACCAAACTTGAAACAGCAGACATCCATCCTTCTCGGACTTGAGCATGCATCTCTTCGCACGGCTCGCACAGGCTTCCTCTCGATCTCCTCAACCCATCCTACTTCATCAACAGTCCAAAGTCATACTCCAACAAGATACCTCTCAGTCTTTTCTAACTAAAAAATGCAAATTCTAATGGTTTCGGGGCTACCTCTTTAGATGATCTGGGGATCTGGTCAATCGACAATATCGCGGCGGCCATCTCGTCGTTGCCTCCCTCTCCCCTTCTTCTTCTTTCTGTCGGAGAGGACAGGATGGGCGAGTTGGGTGACTGCGAGAGGAGGAGGACTGCGAGGCGGCGACGCGGCGGGCGAGGAGCGGAGAATGGAGGGAGTGGAGAATGGGAGAGGGGCGGCGACACACGCGGGTGAGGGTTGGCGGCGGTTGTGGTGCCGACGAAGAGAAAGGGGAGGGAGAGAGGGGGGAGGGGGGGAATGAGGAGAGGGGGGAAATGAGATAAGGATTTGGGGGAAATCCCTCTGTCGGGCGCGGGATGCCCAATTTTTTTGGGCAAGCCCGCACCCTAAATTTTTCTTTTTCTTTTATTTTTTAGCGACGGAATTTCCGTCGCCAAAAGTTATTTTAGCTACGGAATTTTCATCGCTAAAAGTAGTTTTAGCTACGGAATTTCCGTCACTAAAATTTATTAGCAACGGAATTTTCGTCGCCAATAATAACAACTCCGTCGGTATAAGTGTATTGCCGACGGAACTATAGCGACGGAAATTTTCGTCGCTATAAGTGGCCTTATAGCGACGGAAATCCGTAGTTAATACTTATATTTCTAGTAGTGAGAGATTCCACTTTGTATTTCTTATAATTAGTAAATCTTTTCTCCTCCTTCACCCGTGGACGTAAGCTACAAGACGAACCACGTATATCTTTGTGTTCGTGTGTTCTTGATATTTTTCGTGCTCTCGTGTGATTGATATTAGCTTATCCTGGGGAGTTTGTCATAACAAATTGGTATTAGAGCCCTCAGCTACAAAAGGCTCTCTTGTGGTTATGAAATAAAAGAAGACTGATAGCTTGTATGTTTTACAGGGTTCTACCGTTACCGGCTCGGCTACAGTTGCATCGTCGATGTTAGGAGTTGATACTACCAGATTATGACATATGAGACTTGGTCATTATAGGGTCCCAAAAGAGACGAGACGATTGATTCTTCAACTGTTTGGTCGTAAGAATAGATTCTATCACTTGGTAAGAATCTTTTTACAATCGTTCTTTTTCAAGTACAGAAGATGAGAAGATTGATTCAACTTCTCCTTTGTTTAACGTGGATTTGATGTGGCGATGAGATGCCTCACATGATGCTCATGTTGATCTTACTTCTCGTTGACGATCGGAGCAAGATTACTTCTAACCCGAGGAGGAAATTAGCCTCTTGATGAGTGCTTTAGCTGCTTGTGTCTGTTATTGCTTCTTGATGTGCACACGTTTGATCTTTTGGGCCTCAAAACTCGATGCCTAGGGTCTCCAAAAGTGCCCTCTTTCATAGTTGTTCATAACTATTTATAGACACTCAGTACGTAACTGACGCTGAGATCATGGGATCAAGAGCGTAACTGACTCCTTAGATTTAGCATGCGTGGGATGACTGAGTCTTCGTGGTCGTTAGCCTCCTGGTGTTGAGCCTCATTTGATGAGACGAGCATCGCCGTGTGGCACGGTTCGTCTGATGAGACGAGCCTCAATGCATAACGAGGTTCGTCTAACAAGATGAGCCTTAATGTGTAATGGGATTTGTTTGACAAGGCGAGTTTCGCTACTGTAGGGAGCTTCGTCTTTGATGGTCGAACCTCCTTGCGTAGTGAGCCTCGTCTTCTGGGGTGAGTCTTGCTGCTTGGCGAGGTTCGTCTCTGGATGAACTTCGTCTGACGAACTTCGTCTTCTAATGGGCTTCATTTTCTATAGGAGCTTCATCTCCAATGATGAGCTTCGTCTTCAATGACGAGCTTCATTTTTTGAAGAAGCTTTTTCTCCTAAATGATAAAGCATTGAGAGCCTTGTCCCTAGGCGAACTTCGTCTCCAATGACGAACTTTGTCTTTTGAGGGGTGAGGCGTTGTGAGTCTCGTCTTAGCTGAGACGACCCTCATTGATAGAGACGAGGTTCGTCATTGTGACGACCCTCGTCATGCTTGTAGTGAGCTTCAACACTCCTTTGTCCCTTGGTAATTTTAAGTACCTACGGACATATGAGTGAGCGCGGATTGACCGAGTTGAGTAAGAAGAGTCTTTTATGTGGACAGAGTACAAGAATATTTGGATTCTGCGAGAATTGCATCTTTTGGAAGCAGAAAAGAGTCAGCTTTAGTACGGTAGTGCATCAGACTAAAGGTACTTAGGATTATATCCATTTAGATCTTTGAGGACCTTCTCAAGTTGCCTCGAGGGGTGGTAGTTTCAGATATTTGTTGACCTTCATTGATAACTACTCTAAAAAGATTTGGGTCTACTTTTTGAGACATAAAGATGAGGTGTTTGTGACTTTCAAGTAGTGGAAGTATTTAATTGAGAAGCAGACTGGGAGGTTGATTAAGAGGCTTAGAACTGATAATGACCTTGAGTTTTATGGAGGAGAATTTAATGAGTTCCGCAAGAAGGAGGGAATCATTAGACATCATACAGTCCCTCACATGTCGCAACAGAATAGAGTGACAGAACGCATGAACAGAACCCTATTAGAGAAAGTACATTATATGATGTTCAATGTAGGTTTAGGTAAGGAATACTGGGCGGAAGCAGTGAATACTGCTTGTTACTTAGTGAATCGATCGCCATCTACTGTTATTAGTTATAAAACTCCATAGGAGGTTTGGTCCGGTAAGCCTGCGGATTATTCTAATCTTAGAATATTTGGTTGTCCTATATATGCACATATTAGTCAAGGGAAACTTGAGCCACGAGCGAAGAAGTCTATATTCCTAGGTTATGTATCTGGTGTTAAGGATTTTAGGTTGTGGTGTCCTGATCCTAAGTCTTCTAAGATCAATATTAGTTGTGATGTTACTTTTGATGAATCTGCTATGTTCCACCAAAAACGATCATCGATTTTAGTTATTGATAAGGCGCGCACTACAAAACATAAGGTGGAGTTAGAAATTCATGATTCAGCTCTTCAGCAGCAGCCGGATCCCATTCAAGTAGATGAAGCATCTTAGAAGCTACAGGAAGAGCCAAAATACACAATTGCCAGAGATCGGTCTAGACTAGATATCTGACCACTGTGAAGATATGAAAATACGGTAGCTTATGCATTATCGGTTGACAATTTTGTGCCCTTCAGCTATTCAGGTGCTACTTCAGGTGATGACTTCACTAATATTTACAGTCGTCGTGCGGACAATTCAGTCAATTTGTTGAGGAGGCCCCTTTCAGTTAGCAAGTTCAAGCGTGGCTTGGACTTGATCGATACGTGTCACACTTAGATGCCCCACGGGGCTATTGGAGAAGGTGGAGTAAGTTAGCTTATTTTGAAGTGAGGAATTTTTTACACATTTGAGTCAAGGTCGAGATTTGTTATAGGTTGTCTCAAATACTCAAATCCATATTGCTTTGGGAGTTCTTTTTTAGCTTGGTTTGTTTTGATCAAGAGTTCTACTTACATTAGAGTTTGCACAACCAATCATATTAGATGTTTATTCCTACTTGGACTCTTGTTGGGTTTTAGGACATGTTGACTTCTATTCCTATTAGAACTATTATTCCTTAATTAGACAGCAATGAGTTGGGATATTCAAGGCTATATAAGAATAGCCTTTCAAGCCAATTAGATGCATCAATCTTTAGAGCACTAATCAAGAAAAGAGAGTTCTTTTGTGAAGCCTATTTGATATTCTTCTCTTTTGTTCCTTTAGTTGAGAGTTGTATTAGGCTTTTGGGGTGTTATTTGGGATTGAGAGATTGAGAGATTCCATTTTGTATTCCTCACAATTAGTAAAGCTTTTCTCCTCCTTCGCTCGTGGACGTAGGCTACAAGTCGAACCACATATATCTTTGTGTTTGTGTGTTCTTAATATTTTTCGTGCTTTCGTGTGATTGATATTAGCTTATCCTGAGGAGTTTGTCATAACAGCCAGAAATTTAGGTTTCATGATATATATTTGGACAAATTTTTGAATACAACTCTTTTCTAAAATTAATGAGCAAAATCGACCTTCACAAGAAAAAAAAAGAGCAAAATCAACCCTTTTCATCTCAACTCAGATGAAAAGGGTCGGTTTTGCTGAGGATTTTTTCGAACTACACGAGACTAGTAGTCCTGTGCAGTTAAGGCGATGAAAAAAATGATCATGGGCGACCGACCATTGGACCCTTCAAGATAGCAACGACATTTTTGAGGTCAGAGAGAAGAAGAAAAAGGAGGAGGCGGCCGATTGGGAACTGGGGGTTAGGGTTTTGGTGCCAGCTCCATTGGGTTCAAGATTAGGGTTTGGGGGATTGCCTCCTTCAGTAAACTCCCCTCCCCCTCCTCTCCCGCGATCTGTATCGGCGTCGACGGTTCCGCTATGATTGTAGTCGAACTGCTTGAAGATCGAGTCGTAGAGAGCGGTGAGTTGATCCGGGAGGTGACGACCTCGACACCAAAGTGGACTTCGAGCAGGCGGAAGGTCTCAACGGACTTCCGGAGCTCGGAGCGGGAGAGGACGCCGTCGCCGTTGAGGTCGAGGGCGGCGAAGCGGGCATCGACGTTCTTCTTGAAGGCGATCTCGTCGGCGATGAATGCGCGGATTGTGGATCCGTCGACGATGATTACTCCCATTGTGGTTTTTTTATTGCCGTTTGGAATTTGGGAATTTTATTCAGCTTACCATGGCCATGGGAGTTGTGTCCTGTTACATTTTGTTGCGCCCAACCAGAGAGAAGAATCACAGACCTTATGATTTTTTTCATCACCTTAACTGCACGGGACTAGTAGTCCCGTGCGGTAGATTTTGCTGTTTTTTTATTTAGAAGGTCGATTTTGCTCATTAATTTTAGAAAAGAGTTGTTTCAAAAATTTGTCCTATATATTTTGGATTTAGTTACATTATCGTCAAATTTATACGACCATTTATTTGGTTTTCTAAGCACGTTAAATGATGAACTATTCCTTATGCGTTTCAAAATGTTTTGCATTATAGCGCATGATATGAGATAAGGTAGAAATGGGAATAGATTGGCAAATCATCATTTAAGAAAATGAATTGCCGTTTTGAGGCTCTGCTAGTCACATCGGTGTAGAGCTTAGGAGGTAAGTGGCTAAGCAGTCCATTTCCTAAAGGAGGCTGCCTATAACCGGTGCGCCCTACGAGGCAGATATGTGGTGCCAGCTAACGTGTAAAATGACAGACTACTGCTTGATGTCATATATTTGGCTGTTGACGTTTACGAAAACTAAAGTTCAATTTCAATGTACTAATAAGTGAGATCAATTTGAATTAGATTAAATTTTGATGATGGAGACTTTGCAGCGGACGTTCGGGAGCCTTAACCTAGCATGCAATTGCAATCAAGTTGGCGTCTCCAATTTTACCTCGTGGCACAAGAGTTGATGCCGAAGCTTGCACATTAACTCTTGGGTTACCTAAAGGCTACTGTCAGTCGTTGTGCACTTGTCTCTGTTAAGTGGCTGCCACTTGACTAATAATTGTGCTAGGAACTGTGACTTCAAACTTTACAACAATCTCACGCGAATTTAAATAATCCTAGCTTCTTCTCCGCTGAGGATTGACCCTATGTAGATATATATATACTATATATATATTATATATAATTATTATATATATATATATATAATATAATATATAATATATATATATATTATCAATATATTTAGAAAGAGAGATGAGAGAGAGAGAGAGAGAGAGTAAAGACTCCTATCAATTACTTTCAGCTTGATATCCACAAAACTTCCTTATCACTCATTTATTAATATGAAAAAGCATTTTTCATATCTCATGCAAGATCCCTAGACAATATGCAGTGCGCGCTAAAAAGTTGTGTAGTATATATATATATATATATATATATATATAATAATAATATTATATATTATATATATATATATATTATATATAGTATAAATTTTACATGTCATGCTGAACTGTTTGGCGCGATATAAGCCCTGTGACTCATTGAGTGTAACATATAGTTTGGCTATTCATTGTCAAAATTGATCAGTCAAAATTGTCATTGACTTCTTAGGTTTACATTGGCAATTGGTATGTCCATGTATCACCATTAGGCGATGTATGTTTTTGGCTGACTAACTGCTCTAATATCATTTGTCACGGCCCTAGCCCGTGAGTCCATATGCACAATGTGAGCCTGTTGGCGCGATGTAAGCCCTAAGACTAGTCAATGTTGCACTTGACTTCTTAAACATCATTAATTATCAACATATTAATAAAAATACAACGTGTTGATACAATCGATTAAATAAATAAATAAATAAACTATTCATGTCTAGGGTTTACAATATAAAGCATACTTATAAAGCAAAAGAAAGACAACAATCATGATAAATAACTTAAAAAATTATTTGTTGGCTATTACTCATAATAGCAAAAATACATGAGGAATAAAATATAGAAAAGATTGTTAAAAAAAATTGTACCTTTAGGTTTAGTGAATACACATTATCTCTAGAATTGTGAAAATAGCCTCGAAACTTAATGAAACTCTTGAATTTGGAGAAAATAGTGAATTTGGGGAAACAGCACGGGTTATAATGGGCCTATCCAGGTTATAAGTGCGGAATGTGGCCCGAAACAAGTCTCTTTTTTACAGCTTAGAAGAAAGCTAAAAAAGGGCTTGGTCCCGGCGATAAAAAAAAAAAACCCAAACAGCCCGCGACTTGAAGCGCGAATGGATCCCTCGAGCAGAAGCAAAACCTAGGGCAGGTGATCAACTCCATCGACAAAACCCTAGGCCTCCTCCATCAGCTCTACCTCACCGTCTCCTCCTTCAACTTCGCCTCCCAGCTCCCTCTCCCCCAGCGCCTGTAACGCTAATTCCACAGCCTCGAGAGATTTTCCCTACCGCTTGTTTTTTAGGGGTTCTTGATTTATTATTTTGGGGGTTTTTGTTTTGTTTATACAGGAATGCGCTGGTGGCGGAGCTCGATACGATGCAGAGGCTGTCAGAGGGCTGCAACATCCAGGTCCCGATGGAGGTGCTCAAGTGAGTGAGTGAGTTGAGTTTGAAATTGACGTTCGTTTGTTTTCTGATTTTTGTTTGATTTGGGGGTGGTTCTATTACAATCTTATAGTTTAATTGATGACGGGAAGAACCCCGACGAGTTTACCAAGGATGTGCTGAATAGCTGCATTGCTAAGAACCAGATTACTAAAGGAAAGACTGATGCTTTTAAGGTTGTTTCTCACTCCGAGTTAGGTTTTAGGGCATCCTGGTTAACTGATTTACTTACATTTGACAACTTCAAAATTTGTTTAGAGCTTGCGGAAACACCTTTTGGAGGAGCTAGAACAGACATTTCCTGATGAAGTGGAGGCTTATAGAGAAATAAGAGCAAGTTCTGCAGCTGTAAGTTATCGAGAACTATTATCCTTAATGAATTTTTAAATCTTAGGTGAAGAAACTCGTGCTATGTTAATGGTTGTTCTCAAAATAAAAATTCCTCCAAAATTTTGAATATCATAGGTATCAGATATATGGCCATGCAAAATTAGGAAATATTAATGCATGGGAAACAGGTGAACTACAGGGATGCACATTTTATTTTGTAACAATTTTCATTGAGATACATGTTCGATTTTGATTAAAACGCGTCTTTACAAACACAATCTAGTAAAACACAAAGTCCTTGTAAGTTTCTTCTTTATAATTTTTACTAAATCTAGAAACACATTCTCGGTGGAACCAAATGTATATATTGTATGTCTTGACTAGCATCTAGAAGCATGCCTTGCGTATTACCTGCTCAAACATGATCGGTTATTCTTTTTCTACATAGTCAATGTTTTTTCTTTTCATGCTCTACTTTTCATTTTTTGTATAATGATGGAACCATCTTTGGGAAAACCGGTGTTAAATGTAGTACCTCAAACAAATATCTTATTCTCTCGTTCTTCATCGTCTTGTTTTGTTTCTTTTAAAGCCATTCATTTTTATGATTTGAAATGGTGGTTGCTAGAAACTTGACATGGGGGTAAGAAATTGAGGAGTATAGGTGCTGTAGGATTGTGTTTGAAGTAGCAACAAGGGCCAATCTGGCTAGAGGAAGACCTAGACCTAGCTGTCTAAAGCAGCTAAGCAGAAAATTGTAGTTAACTTAAAATAGGTCATGGCAGTTGCCATAGCGGGATGGAGAAAAAAGACGTGTACTATAGCTAACTACAAATAAGGCTTTGTTGTATTGTTAACGTTGTGCCATATGCTAAGGATAACTATGAAGCCGTAGCTGAGCTATTCAGATAAACTTTATGAGTCCTCTCCTAATCATTTCTTTGAATGAAACGGCTTGCTTAAATACTTCTCAAAAATTCCATCTCAACGTAATCTTCCCCCTTGATTCGATCATCTTAGTTTTTAATCATCTTAGATAAGCTATTCATTCACTTCATCTGTTTGTTTTCAATTGATACTTTCTGGTGTCTTTTGCCATCCATCGTAATTTTCTACATTCATCTTGTTTGCTTAAATTTTCACCTCTGCTAAAAGGCGTGTTTCTAATGTTGCATTTATAGTCTTCTTGATTTTTTCTTTAGTGAGGGTATTCATTATTTATAATAGAGGCACAGAACTGCTCCATTTACCCACTTTTTGGTGAACTTAAATGTTAGTGTAATCTGATAAGAAGGCCGCCAATCATTAGTGCAAAATAAATGCATGGAATGGCTGCAGGTATATCTGTCCTTTAGCAAAATATAACTGCATTGGCAGTTTAATTTTTTTTTCATACCAAGCGGCCTCTAACTTTGTTGCAGACGGGGAAATA
The DNA here is from genome assembly GCF_001876935.1 of Asparagus officinalis. Taxonomy (NCBI): domain Eukaryota; kingdom Viridiplantae; phylum Streptophyta; class Magnoliopsida; order Asparagales; family Asparagaceae; genus Asparagus; species Asparagus officinalis. Next base: position 501,056 of record NC_033801.1, on the reverse strand, counting down.
TTTACATGGGTTCATGCATATTAACTTTAGTGAATTGCGATATTATTGAAGTTGTATATGACGACGTCTATGACTGAATTCAAAGGAGATCTCTGACCTAGAAAAGGATTCTGTATGATTCAATAAATACTCCACTTGTGTTTTTCTTTTTTCTTTACTTTGGTTTCCTAGAACTTCTTGTTATTCTTCGACAACAACACTAGTTTCCCCTCAAAACTTTGCAGGCATAACCTAATCTTTCATTCTGATTTCTGGTTAGCCAGCCATGAGACCTATCCCCATTGTAACTCCAATAGATTTAACCAATTAAAAGGTGAACTTGGGGTTGATGTACTGCTCTAAACTCCAAATTGGTTTCCAGGGTTCATCCGTTAGTTGAATTTGGTATCTCCTGATTTTTTTAGAGACTGTTGTCTGGAGTTGAGTTTAGGACTTCTGCAAGCTTTCCTGAACATTGCTAACGATTGTTTACTTCTTGCTAATTTTTATTTCCCTTCTAAAATAACGCAACATGGGAAACAAACTTAGAGGCCACCATCACTTACCAGATTGGCTACTTGATGATTATATGTTTCTAATTTAATACTCCAAGTAGTTAAATTAAGTATGAATGACGTCTTTTGCAATCTCTATATTAATTTCTCGTTGGTTTTAAATGTTGTCTATCTAGCTAATCGACTTCCCTGATCGCATGCAGGAATCGAAACAACTAGCTCAGGCGCAAAGTGGTTTACCCAATGGGGATGTGAAAGTAAAGCCAGAGCATTGACAAAGGAGTTAGTTATTTCCTCCCTTTTCCTTAATGTCTAAAATACATATTTGTGCAAATTAAGGATTTTATTATTTGTTTGTTATCTTCACAGGAGGCCCTTAGTGATATACTTTGCTTTAGAATGTAACATTCTCTTTTATGTAATTATTATCCTTAGTTCATTTCCACGGAATATTCTTGATGACAGAAAATATAATTCTATTAAAGTACTTTATGTACATGTATGCACTTTCTCAAGTAGTTTAAAATTTGATTTCTACCAGTAGGTATAGCATTATGTCTTTTGGTGTGGAACTTAATTTGGATAATGATTTTCAATTTGTTCAATGTTGGGTCATATCTTTAAGGCTTTTGGCACAATGTTACTCTCACGTTTGGCCATCGGGACAACGTAAAGGGAATTTATTACCCATCATGACCAGCGGTGTTTGTTTTTCAATTTATCTCGCTTTGGATAATAGTATGATTAATGAGGAATTATTTCATGATGATGCCACAAGATGATTTTAGTCATTATCGCTCAAGGAAGCCAGTGACATCTTTAAGAGAATTTTAGATAATTTGTATCGTTTCTCAAGAAGTAAAGAATAAGGTGCAGGGGTCTATAAGAAACCCCACAGAGACCGGAATAAGATATGAGGAAGGTTATCTTGGAAAACTAGTAGAAGCCACCCAAGTAGATGCTTTAAGCCCTTATCTTAACACGGATAAGGTGATCGAGATAGAGTGAAGTGACCCCGAAAGCTGAACTTTTTTGTTTGTTTGTTTTTTTGGGCTTATACCAGCCGAGTAAACACGGGGGTCTGGTGCTCCTCTTACACAGCCCAGGCCAAGGTGAATAGCACATAATGTTGCAATACCTAATAATTAGAAATTGGAGATAGGCATGTCATAAACACAAATCAACACAAATCGCTCCTTGGGCTTTTTGAGCCCAGGCCTCAAGCCACAACCACTTAGCCACTGGCAGGGGTGTAAGTTGGCTTAGGAGTATGTTTCCCATTGAATGCGGGTAATAAACAAATATGGTAGGTAAAGCTGAAGCCTGAAACATTTTAACACCATTGATTCTTATTCATTGTCTTTCACTAAAGGTTTTGCTGCCAAAGGACAATATTAATTTTCAGAATAAAGAGAATCCAATATATGGAACTGTGAATCCTGTGATACAGATTAATAACCTTTTCTTTTGCTTCTATTTAGGCTTTTGTCATCTTTTCTCCGGTATCCTACTTACTAATTGATAAATTACTCTAGAGAATAGCTGTGAGAATAAAGCAGAACAGAGCGCATAGAGGTCTTTGTTATGGAAATGGTGCTTACGTTGGGTTATGGATACAGCTGCTCAGTGTCCGGACGAGTTTGTCCTGCTTTCTGTGAGTTGGAATTATTTAATTATACATCAAATTTCACGTCCTAACTCCATTCTTTCAGACCTTTTTCTTATTATCAGTTCTCCACTTGGCATTTTCAGCTCATATGAGACGCATTTACTGGTAGAATAAAATTGCCACTAGCAAACTGATTGTTTATTTTTATTACAGGAATACGAGGTACTACTACTACTACTAATTTTTACGCAGATCCTAGGTGATCTGAATAGCTATTTACATCAGTTTCCGGGATTTATGCTGTCTGAGCCACAACATAAGATCACATAAAACTCTTTTCTTCACTCTTCTAGGTCTTGGTCTTTGGTCTGAAAATACAACAAATCTATTCATTCATAGGCCAAAATTCCCACCACTGTGAATTTGCACATGCTTGATCTGTAGGCCAACTGGGTTGATGAAAACAAAACTGCTGCTCAGATGGTACTAATGAGCCTCCGGTTGGCGGTCCGCTGAAGAAATCCTTCTCTTTCTCGCTGCACCTTGTGTGTCGATTCTCCTCATCGTCGTCCGAACTCATGAGTCTCATTTCTGTTTTCTCTGTCAGCATCAAATTTGGCCTTTGATCTGCTTTCTCTTGGTCGCTCTCGTTCCCCCTTTCCTCCATTGGCTTCTCCAGCAGCTCTGCTAGTTTCTGCAACTGCGGGGATCATAACAGAGGAGTACTTTGCTGGTTGAGGTCTCTAGACTATACATTTGGAATCTGAATATTATCCGAGGAGGGCGGTAAATGTATGTTTACCTGTTTAGCGAGCAGTTGTTTCTCGTGCTTGAGGGATTCGAAATTGGAGAGCAGGGCGTCATAATCGGCCCTCAGAGCAGCGTACTGTCTCTCAAGCTGCTTTGACTTCCATCTTGCTCTCTTGTTCTGAAACCATATAGCAACTTGCCTCGGGTGCAACCCGAGCTCCTTTGCGAGCTGCAGCTTCTTTCTTGGTTCAAGCTTGGTCTGCGTCTCGAACATGAGCTCTAGTGACTTCACCTGCTCCTCACTGAACCTCCTCTTCTTATCATTTGCGTTGCCCTTCTTGGTGGAGAGAGGATCCATCCACATGAAGCCATCTGCTTCTTCTGTAGCCGAGTAATCTTCACTCTCCACCATCTTTTTTCTTTTCCCCTTCTGTTGGGGTATGATCACCTTGAGCTTTCTTTTATGTTGTTTTATTGGAGGGGAGGGAGCTGGATTCTAGTCTCTCTCTCTCTCTCTCTCTCTCTCTCTCTCTGCCTTGAGAATTGCGGCTGATTGCTCTTTTCTTTTCTGAAAACTTTTGCACACCAACTCTTGAGCAGAAGATATAGACCTGCTTTTTGAAACGAAAAAGAAGGGAGGGGAAGAGAGAGAGAGAGAGAGAGGGAGAGATGTGCTGCGGTGCACGCCTGTTACGTTGATTGTAGAGGAGGGTGATAGCAACGGGCTGGCCAATGACAGCGGTTGTCGTGGAAAACTCAGCTTCTTTCTGGATAGCCCTCCATCGCAAACAGGCAGCTGATTGTTGCTTGCTGCTTCGGTCTTCGGCTCGCTGTCTACGTATCCCCTCTCTACCCCCCCTCCCTCCTTGTTTCCTCTTG
>NC_033801.1:494785-496060 GCF_001876935.1 Asparagus officinalis | reverse complement strand
AGCTGGCCACGGAGATCCTTTTGTCTCTTGCTTTGTCGACCAGGCAGGGCTCTGTTGTTGTGGGGGGCTATCACTTATTTATCTAATAAGCCCTACAGGTGACTCTAAGCAACTGGTCACGCCTCCCCTATAGAAGATTACGGTACGCTTGCTATATATGATACACGGTAACTTCACAAAACTTGGGTATCCTTGTTATTATATAATGGACTATAGCTTTAACAGAATTTAGTGTATGTCTCAGTTCCTTACAAATCAGTATCATCCTTATTAGAAGGGCCGCAACCATTCTTATTAGCATATTATAATCACAAAACGGAAACTTATTTTGGAAAGTAACAATAAAAAAACTGTTGTTGTTTTAGATTTCTCTTTTTCGGTGACTCTTCACCTGTAAAATTTGCCTGATGCTCATCTTCTTTGGTCGTACGTTGGCACGTGTTGAGAACGCCCATTATACTCATCATACAACACACTCAGTTCCTTCCTGGGTTGCGAAGATCAGTTGACGTTGTTAATTAATTCTACAACAAACTTGTTCGGTCCCCTTCTTCATTGAGTTTTTTTTTTTTTTTCCTTTCATGTACTTTCTTCCTAATCATTTTCGGGGGGGCTGTTTGCTCTGTTGAAGTTGAAGAGGGTTGTTCTCTTCCAAATCAAATTTCAGTCACTCCCTTCACCCCTGCTGTACGTCCCTCATATTCCATATCGATCTGTACTTTTCAACTCCCAAAATAAAATGGCTGCCGTAAACATAAATAATTTCTTACCCCTTTTTTAGAGCCCATCAACAAAACAAAGTAGATGAAGGGGTAAAATAGCGTCGGCTGAAATTTGGGCCCACTTTCTCCATCGTGCCCCTTTACCCACAACCGAACTCTCAATTTACATAATTGTGTAAAGAAGGGTATTGGAAAGAAGGATGGAGGACAGAATTGGAAAAACAAAAAACACCCCCTTCTAGCTTTCAGACCATGCATCTTTACAGAGCGGTGAAAAACAGGGAGAGAATTTGAGAAACAGGGCGTGGGTTGTGGAATTATGTGACTCCGTGTTTGGTGCCAGGAAAGGGAGAGGAGCACAGTACCGCGGTGCACTGGACTTCTCCTGGGTCCGCGCTGCGCATGAGGACGAAAAACACTGGCCCCCCCAGCTCTGGAAATATGTAAAATAAATAAATAAATAAAATAGAATTTGGTAAAGAGATGAGGAGTCACTAGGGTCACATGGGACGATGAGGTGTGGGTGTGGGGCCCAACGGCGACGGTGACGGGT
>NC_033801.1:494064-494760 GCF_001876935.1 Asparagus officinalis | reverse complement strand
AGAAGAGGAAGAGATGCAACAGCGGACGAGAAACGAGAAACACAGTGTCTCTCAGGGTAGAGAGCCGTCCCACGCGAGACATACAAACACAAACAAGAGAAGGCCGACACCCTCCCCCTGTTTTTTTCACCGATGCTGCTGACGACAAACAGCCGCCCCTCCCCGTTTTCGAGGGCGACGTGCCGTCGGACCCATTCTGGTGGGCCCCCCGACAAAAGACGATGGATTTGCCACAGCAAGGAGAGACAACAACAACCCAGACAACGTAATCCAACGCTCCCGACCGCCAATTCGCCCCGGCCTCTCTTCGCCAACACAAGCACGACCCACCGTCCCCCCACGCCCACCCCTACACCTCCTCCGCCCCGAGGACACCCCGTTGGGGAGGGAGGGGGGGGGGGGTGAAGAAAATTCTGTACAACGCATAATTTCATGGCTCATGATTAAACCGGTACAATATTCTGATCTTATTGATGTTCTAGCTAATTATACCGTTATTTACCCGATTGCGCTTACATTGTGTAGTGATTGCTTTCGTTTGAGGCTGGACCGAGAGATTCGACTAGGGGGTATGATTATTGACTGGGGTTTATCAGTTGCGATCAGATCAAACTAGGAAATAAAATGGATTGGGGCTGCTCCCAGGGGTCTCCTATCTTATCTTTAGGGAAAGCCGGTTAACGATTCGATTGTGGC
>NC_033801.1:485147-494056 GCF_001876935.1 Asparagus officinalis | reverse complement strand
CTCGGATATGATAATTACCATATCCCAGATACAGATAGAAAACGGATGTGAGAAAACCAAGTTTTATTGAAAGAATGTAGTTCATATGATACAAGAGAGTTCATTAGTATTTTCGTCATATCTGAAAAACTAAGATTAGATCTTTTGATCATCAAAACTAACCTCAAACTCGTTAATATAAGGATTAAAACAAGTGCAACTGTATGACCAACATATATTGGAATATTTTGGATATAGATTCGAATATTCCACTACATATCTGTACCTGACGGGTACAAAAATGACTCTTTCCTTGCATACGGATATTTTTTTTTTTGCACCCCTAGTTCCGACCCCTTCATAATTTGGTTGGGGATACTGCCTATACTTAGCAAATGGCGAGTTTGCGCTTTTGTTTCTTACAGTACAGGAGTAGTTTAGATTTAGTAGTATAGTTATTGCTACTCGAACAAAAGACGGTGTTAGTCAGGTTTGTCGATTTCTTATTTTTATGTATCTTCATTGAAGTATGAATTTGTTAATTTTACAGGTGTTTGTATGTCTAGTTGTAGTGATGTAATGACAAACGGCGTTGAAATCTTTTGTTTAAAAGGTTATGTCAGTGTATTAAATTTTAGTTTCCGGGAACAAAAGGGCCAAAACCAAATTCTTAAGGGTCTTAAGCAGATTGCAAAGGATATCAGAACAGCCTTGTACGGATAGGGTATTTGAGCCATTCCCGGGGAAAGTAGAGGAACGTTTAGGAAGTTTTAATCATCCTCTTTATGGTCAAAAATACCTTCACTCCTAGTGTTTCGTACTCTCTTACTGAATTGCGGTTTTGAAAGCCCTGGGCCGGAACTGAAGCCTCTGTTACTGCTCCTACAGAACTTGGGCTGAAATGTGGGCCTTCATAGGCCTCCATCTAGCCTAGGCCCATTGCCACTCTTGGAATCTGGACTGAAATAGGATATCTAGGCCCTTCCTAATCCCTACAAAGGCTACAATGCGTGGATGTGTATTTAGGTAAACCCTTACGTAATTAATTCTGTCTAAGGTTGGGCCAGATAAAAAAGGTCGAAGAAAGAAAAAATGGATGGATACAGCCCAGGTTGGTCCGGAACCCTGAAGTGTGAAGGCCGTTTCCTCACGTGGGTGAAAAAAAAATGTACGAATACATATATAAAAGGTAGCCAGCGGTCCGTAAACAGTATCATATTTAGTGGGCCTTCGTCAGGAAGTGCGCCACTCAAAACAATCCAACCAACCAGAAAGGATCGGGCCTTTTTTCTAATCTGGGCCTACAAAAGAGACGCTTCTTTCACATGAAGACGGAGAGGACGCCAATTGCCAACCAATAAACGCTATCACGCACGTAATGTTGTTCTCCAATTTTTCTTTCTTTTTTGTCCCCTTAACACATTTGGAATAGTTCAGATTCCTTTGTCTGTGTGTATGCTTGTTAATCAGGTGCCAGCCACATAAAATCATATATTCATGCAAGCAAGGAACACGGACCAAGGTCAGTGCTTATTGTTTATATATATACACGTAATGGGAGGTGGAGGCAGATGGAAAGCCCGCATTAAAAACCTTCTCGTTTTAGTACTTGCAACTTTTCATTAACACCAAGGCGAACGCTGCTTTGCAACCACAACAATAACTGAGAAGTGGGTGGGCGGTTGTGAATCCTCAACCTAGCTATACAGGCGAGAACCCCATAGAGATCGACCGACTAATAATGGGTAATTTAGGATGGCTTCCAACTGCGCAACCCCATTTTCTTCCTTGCTTGTTTCTCTTACTGAAATAGCTAGTTCCTTCATCACTATTCTTTTTTTACCCCCTTCTTTTTTATTGGTATGTTGAAAGAAGGGCTGGAGTTTAACGTAGATATGCCATAATTATAACACCTTTTACGTCAGGGGGAAAAAAGAAGAAAAAGAAAATACTGCTTCAATAAGAGCGCTATTGAACTCAGTAGATTACAAGCTGCATATGTATGCATGACGTCTGATAAGAGTATATTAACACATGAAATTACATTCATCTGTTTGTTATTTAGCTCATCTATTTGCATGTCATATATATTAAGCGCGCTACTTGTGTTTGATAAGTTACGAGTATGTGTTTGCATTCGGTTTTGGAAATGTAGTCTCCTGCGGCACAGGAGTGATGTCTCTGCTCCCTGGACTTTATATTTTTGTTGAGGGTCATTTCTATACTCCGTGTTATTAAAGAGGGGCAGATATGAATATTTATCTTCTTGTTTAGCGTCTGCACCAATACGATGGAGTTGAATCTTCCATCTTTTCTTTTCTTTAAAAGAAAAAAATTAAATTGTTCGTCAGATGAGGTGCTTGTCAGGCCCACTAACATGGGTCACACAGGCAGGCCCACTTCGAGAAAAGAACAGACTGCAGGCATGCAAGTAGGCTGTTTCACTAGTACCTTTTGTGGGTCGTTATTGAATTTGATCGTAATATACAATACTGATAGCCACGTAGTTCGAGAGAGTCCAATTCAAGAATTAGCAGTAATAATTGAAGTTTAAGACTCTAAAACAATCAAATGCTGCTGCGCTGAATATATACGTGCAATGGATCACGGGTACATCATATAATGGCATCGCATTTAAATCAGCATTTAAATCAGAATCAGTAAATTAATTATTATCAATAAGCATAATATCGCTTGAATCACCCTACAGTAAAATATGTAAAAAGTTAAAAAACTACGAGCAGCCATTATTCACTAAATTGTCACCACTGTCCAATATGAACCCACTTGCCTTGGCTAGGAACTCCTCCGTGCACCACAAACAACATATAGTATCCGGCGGGAGCCAGCGCTGTGCTCGCGGGAGCAACCACAATCGCCTCGTATCGCTCTCCTCGAATGCGACTGAACCTTTCAACCTCCAACACCAACATCCTCTGATTCATGGAGAACGAGTGCGTCGTAAACGAAGGAGACACCATTGTCACGGTCACCCCTTCCTTCAAAACATCACTACTCAATCCTACAACTGTAAAGCCGATGCAGAGTCTAACACCGTATCCAAAATCATCCCCAGGCTCTAGTGTTATAATCTGAGGTCTAGTGAGTCCCAGTCCTTTATTTCCAAAGTAGGGAGGATAGAATGCCTCCATGCTCAATTCGGTAGGAAACAGCACTCCAGAAAACCTGTACTCCTTGTGTGCGTTGCTACCCCCGACTAACACTCGACCATCCGATGCCAAATGTGCGGTCGAGTGGTAGACTCGAGGGATCAACGACGGGCTCAACACCTCGAAAGATCGACCTTCGTTGCCTATGATTCCCGGTTTATATAGAACCGGATGCATTACGGGATCCCTCGCATACTCCCACCCTGCACTCCCTTTTCCAGCGCCATTGATAATCAGCACGTCGCCAGTTGGCAACAGTATCATATCGCCCATTATTCTAGCTATCGGCATTTCCTCCATCTGCCACTGTGGTGCCTCGTCGGTGATCACTAGTCGTCCGCAAGTGTTTGATGCAGGCAAGAAGGTTCCGTTCTTCGCATTGCAGAACGAAGTGGGCTCCGATCCACCACAGACCATCACCTCTGCCCTCGCATGCGTCACATTGCTTTTGAGCGACATTGGTAAGAGCACGGATGAGCCTGTACTCGGATAATTGCGAGCGATTCCACCGGGAATATCGGGAAAATACTTCACCACCTTGTTGTTGACGTAATCGAGCAGTATCGCCTTTGTGTTGGCGAACACAAAGAGATTGCCATCGGGGCACAGATGAACGAAGGGGTAGAGATTGTTCTCCCAATCTCTGTGATCCGTAGTCTCACTGAGAAACGGGAGGGGGAAGGTGTGGTTGAGTTCCCACGGGGAATACTTGGGGAAAAATTCGTAATTGGGCTGATCCCGACCACCAACGATTATCACTCTTCCATCTGGCAATATGTGGTTCGTCGAATACCATCTCCGCACTGCTAAACCATGTAAATTCTCTATCCAGTCGCAGTTGTCACAGGGCGACAAGTATCTAACAGCACGCTCGCCTGACGTGTAACCTCCAGTTTGAATGAGAGTACCGTTGGATAGCAATGCGCCTGAAGAGCAAAACGTGTCGGTCGTCACGATCAGGGGTCGAACTTTGCGGTTGGCGAGGTTGAGCTCGATGGAGTGGGCCGTGCAGTCGACCCCTTTCGTGAGGTTGAGGCAATCGCCGAAGGGGAGGGATATGTTTGAAAGGCCAGCGTCAGTTCGGTCGTAGGCGACGATCTTGTCGTTGGGGAAGAGTTGCATGTGCATTGCCGAGATGCCGATGTTGCGGTTGAGTATCTTCCATCGGCCACTGCTCTCGGGCGATGCTTCTGCTGTTGAGAGAAGAAGGGCGGATAAGGCTATCGCTACGGCTAGTTTCATTTTCATTGCTTTTTTTTAAATTTAAAAAAAAAAAATTAAAACGGAAGAAGGAGATAGGTTATGAGGGTTTAATTTGTGTTATTAAGGAATTGATGGTAATGGCGTTTATATAGATGAGCCGGGGTTGTGATTTTCCTTATTTGGTTTATTAGGGGCAATGAATCTTTGGAAAAGTGAGGTGGAATGCATGGGATTGGAGAATTCGAAAGGAATAATGGGAAAGAAATAAATGTTACTAGGGAAACGCGTTTCAATGTGGGCTGTAATTACCAATTCAAGTAATTAGCACATACTGAGCAGATTACCATACAAACCAGACTTTGAGAAATAAAAATTCTCAGTGTATAATCCCTTTTGTTTTTTTGGGAATAATGCAATATGAAAGTAGTAAAGGGGAAATTTTTAAAGAGAGGGATGAAGTAAACGGGCGCCTGACTTGTATTTTGATAGGGGATCGATCCGCGTGCGGACCACCGGGACTAAAAGCTAAAAATATGCCAGCTTTAATTAAGGAGAATAATGTAACATGTATTGATAAATTGGTAGCCAGATCGAACCCTTCTAATTAAGGAATGGATTCAAAAGCTCACACAATGGTGTCATCGCAATCCAGTTGGCTGGAGCCTGGACGTATGTTAGTGATATTCAATGGATATATGAAACATATGTAGGTTAAAAGATTTATTCTATATGCGTGTATACTATAATTCGATAGATAAATGATATTTCATCCGTAGAAGAAATAAAGAAACAGTGCGTTTGGCGAGTATGCAACTATGCATCTTTCGATCTATATATGAGCAGTCTATCTTTCACCTCATACCAATTATTCGCTCCCTCCGTCTTTCTCTCTCTCTTTCTATATATATATATATATATATGAGAATAATGGAGGTGAGCTGGCAGCTCACCTACCCCCGTGAGCTGCAAGTGTATGACATGTGAGCCCCACACCGATGTGACTAGTAGGGGGCTCACATGTCATACACTTGCAGCTGCCTCTCTCTCTCTCTCTTTCTATATATATATATATATATATGAGAATAATGGAGGTGAGCTGGCAGCTCACCTACCCCCGTGAGCTGCAAGTGTATGACATGTGAGCCCCACACCGATGTGACTAGTAGGGGGCTCACATGTCATACACTTGCAGCTCACGGGGAGAGGTGAGCTGCCAGCTCACCTCCATTATTCTCATAATAACGGATTATGGTGTTTGAATATGGTGTCTTCTCTTGAGACAAAGATGAACCCGACACTGGAGAGGAAGAATTTTATATTCTATCTCCAGACCTTCTTTTTGGGCAGAAGTCGACCCCATACCGGAGAGGAAGAAATTTATATTCTATCTCCGGTTACAAAAAGAACTCGAAACAAACTCTCCACTTCAAGAATCTGTGAGGTGAAACTAAGAGTGAGATCTCCACTCCGAGAATCGAATGATTCAGATAACCCTAACTTTTATAGGATTGGTTATCTGACCTAAAAATGAGTTTTTTCGTTTATCGAGATGAAATTATGACTTCAACCCTAACTTTTATAGGATTAGCTGAAGAGGGAAGGATGATAGCTTTTCGTTTATCGAACCGAGATCCCGGTTTTGGTCATAATCGTTTGGCGGTTTTGACTGAGAGAAGGTATTGAGACGACCTCATCTTTTATAGGTTTGGTCATTTAATGGGGGTGGAGGCCTTTCGTTTATCGAAAGGGAAGTCCGATTTGAAAGTAGGTGTAGGCTGTCTAAAAATCACAATAGATAGCTTACCCCCCCATCAAACACCGATGATGGAAGTTACAATCTGACGACTTCCAGAAGGCTGTAATCTGAAGACTTTCGCGTAGATTGCTGAAGGTTACAATCTGACGACCTTCACGACAACCGATGAGAGCTCTACTTCAACAGCCTTCACAATCAACATCGGGAGTTACAATCTGACGACTCTCATATTCTCAAGGAGCCAAGACGAAGATTACAAGACAATGATATTTGCAACGCTATGACAAAAAGAGATTACTTGGTGATAATCTCTGCAAGGCAAGATGCGGAGGTCCTCCCCGTGTTTCAACATCAAAACGCCAGGGTCGAACCCCGCGTTTCAACATCAAAACGCCAAGGTCGAACCCCGCGTCACAACATCAAAACGCCAGGGTCGAACCCCGCGTTACAACAGGCGAAACGTGAGCGACCCTCGCGTTCGTAGGGGTCCAGCCAACACCGACCCCCGCGTTTCTAAGCTACAACAAACCAAAACGCGAGCGACCCTCGCGTTCATCAGTGCGTCACAACATCAAAACGCCAGGGTCGAACCCCGCGTTACAACAGGCGAAACGTGAGCGACCCTCGCGTTCGTAGGGGTCCAGCCAACACCGACCCCCGCGTTTCTAAGCTACAACAAACCAAAACGCGAGCGACCCTCGCGTTCATCAGTGTTCAGCCAACACCCAATAGGAACGGATTTAGAGGGCAGTTACACCCTCTTAATCCCCTATAAAAGCGAGTAAACTCAACTGAGTTAAGGGCTGGCATTTTGGGATCTGAGAATTGTTTCAGAACCGTTTTCCCCACGATCTGAGGAAATCACGCCCACTTAGGAGCGGATTTAGAGGGCAGTTACACCCTCTTAATCCCCTATAAAAGCGAGTAAACTCAACTGAGTTAAGGGCTGGCATTTTGGGATCTGAGAATTGGCAGCAGGCTTTTCGGTTGGATTTTCTGGGCTTGGATCGACCACTGGAGACAGGCTTTTTGGAGGAGATCAGCATCATCTTCCGACGAAGATCATCTTCAACTTCAGCAACAGGGAGCCTCTAGCCTTGGCTTATTCGATTTTCGGTTCAAATCAACTCTGTTACAGAGTTTAAACTCGTTCTGAGTTTCTAAACTCGATCTGAGTTATCACTCGTTCTGAGTTCTCAAACTTGCCACGCAAGTTCTCCACAACGTCAAATCGTGAGGAGAAGACATCGTTCCAGTGAATCAAGACGTGCGGATCGTCAACGGAGAGCAAACTCGACGCGAGCATTCGAGGGAGGCACTCCATCGCCACCGTGAAGAACCCAGTTTTAAACAAAGAGGAAGAACCAATTTCGTTCTCCTCTCTTTTGTAATCAAGTTGTAATCGGAATCAAAGAAATACAAATCAAATTTTCTTTATTCTCTTCTTTGCAATTTTTACCACAATGAGCTTCTGTGACGAAGAAGTGGTGGTGCAATCCGATGTTCATCTTACTGGAACAATCGTCGAAACTCTCGTGGTAGAGTTCGATCAAGCCAAGTTCGAAGAGGCTATCTCCTCTGGATCCCTTAGCCCCAAGGCTATGCGCAAGATCTACAAAGTTTCCAAGGAGACTAAATCTCCAACTGTTGCTGGAGTGCCAAAGAAAGTCCTCTCCTTTGGCCAAAACTCGTCGAACAGCCCCTCCGCTCCAGGAGCGGGCTCGACCCGAGTAACATCTCGCCCAACCTTGTCCCATTCTTTTTAAACGTTTTCACATGGTTCTATTGAGATTTCTGTTTGGATTTGTAGGGGGTGAAGGAAAATTAAGGGAAACTGAGTGAAGGGAAGGGAAGGGAAGGGAAGGGAGTTCCCTTCCCCTTGGTTACACCCTAATTTGGGGGTAACAATTTTTATACTATGCTCCAGGAGCGGGCTCGACCTCTGCTGAACTCGCACAGCGAGTTGAATATCCCACCTTCGCGTCAGCAAGACGTGCTTCAGGCCACAAACGGCCTCTGGAGGAGACCAGCTTCATAAACGTCAACGACGTTGCTGCTAAAGCCTTAAAACAGGCCAAGAAGAACGCTGCTCGTCGAAGAAGAAATACTATTAGGGGGTGAACCAAGGGGAACTAGGGTGAATTAACTTCACCTCCTAAGTGTTCCCAAATAATGTGAATGGAGGTGAATGGTTCCCCTAACTTCCCTTCACCCCCATTCCCCTCAATCCAAACAAGCCCTAATGGGGGGTTATTCATTGGTGTAATTTGGGGGATAATGTGATAATTTTTGGAACATTACTTTTTGGTGTTATTCATTAGGGTAATTGGAATTGGAGTCAACTTTGTGGTGTTATTGGTTTGTTGGGGTAATTAGGGGACAAATACTCCACTTTCCCCTAAATTACACCAACTATATAAAGATCCCCTCCACCCCTTCCTCATAATTACCCTAAATTTACCCCATCCTCCATAATAGAACAATGTTGTTCCACTTTGAAGACAATTGGGATAATTTTAAAATATTTTTGTATTACTTAAATAATACATGCTAATTATATTATAAATATATGATATGTATATAAAATATAACATATTTTAATATTTTAATAACATAATTTAATAACATATATTAATAATATTATATAATAGTAATTATAGTATAACGTATTTATTATAATATTATATAATATTTTAATAACATATATTAATAATATTATGTAATATATTATTATATAATATTAATTAGTAATTATAGTATAACGTATTTATTATAATATTATATAATATTTTAATAACATA
>NC_033801.1:478571-484147 GCF_001876935.1 Asparagus officinalis | reverse complement strand
TCGAGACGACTTCAAATCAACTAAGGGTCCCATCCTTGGTTTATTCCTGTCTCTCCCACACATTCGGAAAGAACGGAAGAAATTTTTTTTGAGCCAAATTACTGCCTTTTTTGGCTCATTTTCAAGCCGGTTCAGCTTATTTTGAGCACTTTTCTAAAAATATTCTTAAGGATAACTTAACATAACTCCCAGGAGTGTATGAGTATAAACTAGACCTCCCCGCTCCAACTCCTTAAGAGCTTAAACTGTGTAGACTCCAAAATACTTACGAGTATAAACTGTGTTAAACGCCAGACAACGCGTCACAATAAAGATTCAAAGCCGTCAACCGATGGTCAATTTCATGTTGAAGCAACCAACACGAGTTAAAGATTGAAAAAATCAGGAATCGACTTCAAAGTTCAAATTCCAACAACGGTCAGACAATAAATGCAGCACCGGAACCCCTACAGGCATTCTACAAAGCACTGAATGGCCCGAAGGATTGAAGGAATACAGAACAAAAGTCATTTCCAAGTCCCGTTACACCGACAAAGGGTAGGGGCAATCATATCCAAAGCATTCCAGACTCTTCTATAAAAGAACGAGGCTGAAAAGCTTTGGAGGGGGTATCTGTAGGCGTATAAAACTGCTTATAGGTCCCTTGACACAGCTCGGCGCGATGATTCGACAAATCGACGAACGTTCAAGCAACGAAACGAACTAAAGAGGCTACAAAGCTAACGAACTGCATGTGAACAACGTTAGTGGTTCGGGGAGTCGACGGGTCTTCCAACAAAGTGGATTTGAACTCAAACACCGACTGAGTTTACTGCCAAATCCGGAATCAAGTCAACAAATCAACAAAACAACCGAACAACGGACAAAACAACCGGAAACAACGGAAAACGACAAAACCAGCGCACCTGGGGGAACTCGGCCCGAACCGAACCACCCTAAGGTGGCTCGGCCAAGGCCGAGCCACCCTGAGGTGGCCGCCCAGATCTGTGCCAAATGCACAGATCTGGTTGCCTATAAATAGGAGAGGAAAAGCGTCTTCATCCCGACCTCACACAAGCAAAGGGAAGGGAAAAGTGGTTGATGATGCGGCTTCTGACCAAGAAGCCCACAGCCTGGAATCTTCCTCTGATGAAGGAAGAGAGACTGAGAACGAGCAGAATCTTCAGTCTGCCAAAATGGAAGAATTGGAAGCCCGCCTTAAAGCCATTGCTAACAGAAGCGAGCTCCAAGATGAGGGAGTTATCAGACCCTATCCTGCCGAATGGGATGCAGCCCCTTATCCTCCAAAGTTCGAGGTCCCGACGCTACAAACTTTTGACGGCACGGGATCACCGAACCAACATATTTATCATTTCAAGTCACAGACTGGAAATATAATATCGAACGATGCCATACTGGCTCGATTGTTCATTGGCACCCTCAAGGGAATTGCCTTTGAATGGTTCAGGAAACTGCCTGCGGGCTGTATCCAAAAGTGGGCGGATCTAGAGAGACTCTTCCTGTCAAGATTCTTTGAAGAGGATACAGAAGTCTCCATCCATACCCTTCTTGCTACTAAGCAGAAGAAGAGGGAGTCCGTCAAAGCCTATGTCAAAAGGTTCCGATCCATGGCTCTCCGGTGTTCGTCAGGTATGACACAGTCTACCTTAGTAGAGACCTGTCGACACAACTTGCAAACCGACCTCCTAGCCCGAATAGGAGTTGCAGAATGCCGTTCTTGGAGACAACTAATCTCTCAAGGCGAGCAGGCTCAAAAAATCATTGCCAGGATCAAAGCTGAAGAACAAAGTAGGCAGGATCAACCTGAGCAATCGGACCAAGCCCAACCTTCTCCAGAGCAATCGGACCAAGTCCAATCTCCTCAGTCAGAAGGGGAAGATACTACGGCCACTGAAGCTAATCCTCTTCAGTAGGATGCCGGGCCTCCAACAACTATCACGTTAACAATTACCTCTGATAGTCAAACTCATCAGATAATGGCCTACCTGGTGATGTGATTCTATTCCGACTTCATGGATAGTGCCCCACTAGGTGATGTGCCTTGTCTACCTCTTTTTTATTCCCCTGCTAAGTCTTCATCAAGACTGGGGGTTGGTTACTTGGAATCCACTGGATTAAGAGTAACGAATCTTTCACATCGTCGAGTTAACATTACACTTCTGACGATCATCATCCCCACAAAGTATGCATTCAATTTGCATCACTCCCAATTTGTCACGTTAACACTACACCTCTGACAAAATCAACTTATCGACTCTTTCCAATAGAGCGATAAGTTCTCAAAATTGCTTCCATAGCAATATCTTTCTTGTCACGTTAACACTACACCTCTGACAAAATCCGCTTATCGACTCTCTTCAATGGAGCGATAGGTCCACAAACTCGTCAAGTTAACACCACACCTCTGACGACCAAATCAACTTATCGACTCTCTTCAATAGAGCGATAGGTCCATAAAATACTGTTATGTTAACATAACACCTCTAACAGTCAACCCCCCCTAATGAACTTGTTAATTCTTTCTCAACAAGAATAACAAGTTTTCATTATAAAATCCCCAGCGGATTAAAGATTTTCTAGAATTATCCTAGTGATAATAAAGAAAATTTTTGAATTTCACTTTAGGTGAAAATTCATGCCAAGTTAATACTATACCTCTGGCACTTTCAACTTTATTTTGGTGTTTCAAGCCACACAGGAAGAAACAACACCAAAAATCCATGCCTTCACGCATGGGGGACTTTATCTCGATCCCTAATTAGAGATAAGTCTACGCCTAACACGCGTTGCCGGTTAATCTTTCGCCGTGAAAAAGACACCAGGATTCATGACTGGGGGACTTTATCTCGATCCCTAATTAGAGATAAGTCTACGCCTAACACGCGTTGCCGGTTAATCTTTCGCCGTGAAAAAGACACCAGGATTCATGCCTGGGGGACTTTATCTCGATCCCTAATTAGAGATAAGTCTACGCCTAACACGCGTTGCCGGTTAATCTTTCGTCGTGAAAAAGACACCAGGATTCATGACTGGGGGACTTTATCTCGATCCCTAATTAGAGATAAGTCTACGCCTAACACGCGTTGCCGGTTAATCTTTCGCCGTGAAAAAGACACCAGGATTCATGCCTGGGGGAATTTATCTCGATCCCTAATTTGAGATAAGTCTGCATCTAACACATGCTGCCGGGTAGCCTATTCCCGTAATAATAGCAAAGCCTACGTATTCAATATCGTAGCAGGTCGTTATTAATAACGCCAAAATCCATGCCTTACACGCATGGGGAATTTTATCCTGAATCCTAAGTAGGGATAAGTCAATGTCTAACACACGTTGCCGGTTAGTCTTTTACCGTGAAAAGGACATCAAAATCCATGCCTCACACGCATGGGGGACTTTATCTTGATCCCTAAATAGAGATAAGTCTACTTCTAATTTTCTTTCAGTGTTTCAAGTGAAAATATAACACAGGAAGAAAAAAATGACAAAGTCTATGTATTCAAAATCATAGCATCAAGTCTAAGAGGGTTCATTCTCTTAGCACAACGTTACATGTGGAACGGACTTAGACAATCCACATGCTAGCCCGACTCAAACGGTAGTCGGTAAAGGCTTATCAAATCCGTTGATGGCTGAGGGTTTGCCAAAAATCCTATGCATGTTTTCAGGCCCACCAGCTTAATGGACGTGAGCCAAGACTTGAAACGAATAAGTTGAAGACAAGTCTCAAAGACTTAGTCAAAAAACGCATGAAAGTCACCTCCGCGTCTCACGACGATAACGCCAAAGTCATAGCCGCGTTTCAAGTCAAAATGCCGAGGTCAGACCCGCGACGCGAAGACGATAACGCCAAAGTCATAGCCGCGTTTCAAGTCAAAATGCCGAGGTTAGACCAGCGATAATTTTCACCCTTTGACAAGCATCATTTGGTGAATCCTAGAGATCTAAGCTCAGACTTGATCTTTGGAAGAACGGACATCTTACATCGATAAGATATTCGTTTTCAAATCTTTACTTCGATAAACGAAGGAGAGATCACTAAACAACCTCTCGATCTACGAATCGGTGGTCCACGAACTAAAGCGTTCCCGGCACAGGCAAAGTCCCACAAAAGCAGGAGTTGATAAACAATTTCTGTGTTATTTTCTTGAGAGTTGTATTTTCTTGTACTTTCATTGTAATTCTTTGTAAACGATCGAAGTTTTAATGGAATCTGCAATGGAAACAACTTTCGCCGAAAACAAGTTAGTGTCTAAAAATCATAATAGATAGCTTATCCCCCATCAACCACCGATGATGGAAGTTACAATCTGACGACTTCCAGAAGGCTGTAATCTGAAGACTTTCGCGTAGATTGCTGAAGGTTACAATCTGACGACCTTCACGACAACTGATGGAAGCTCTACTTCAACAGCCTTCATAATCAACATCGGGAGTTACAATCTGACGACTCTCATATTCTCAAGGAGCCAAGACGAAGATTACAAGACAATAATATTTGCAATGCTATGACAAAAAGAGATTACTTGGTGATAATCTCTGCAAGGCAAGATGCGGAGGTCCTCCCCGTGTTTCAACATCAAAACGCCAGGGTCGAACCCCGCGTTTCAACATCAAAACGCCAAGGTCGAAACCCGCGTTACAACATCAAAACGCCAGGGTCACAACATCAAAACGCCAGGGTCGAACCCGCGTTACAACATCAAAACGCCGAGGTCAAACCCGCGTTACAACATCAAAACGCTAGGATCGGACCCGCGTTACAACAAGCTAAACGTGGGCAACCCTCGCATTCTTAGGGGTCCAGCCAACACCGACCCCCGCGTTTCTAAGCTACAACAAACCAAAACGCGAGCGACCCTCGCGTTCATCAATGTTCAGCCAACACCCAACTTCGCGTCTCAATTCTAAGAGGCGAAGTTGGGTTCTGAACGCCAGATTGGGCGTTTTGACTTGTTCAAACACAAGCCGAACGGCCTCAAAACCGTTATCCCACGTTCTGAGGGATTTTCGCCCACTTAGGAACGGATTTAGAGGGCAGTTACACCCTCTTAATCCCCTATAAAAGCGAGTAAACTCAACTGAGTTAAGGGCTGGCATTTTGGGATCTGAGAATTGGCAGCAGGCTTTTCGGTTGGATTTTCTGGGCTTGGATCGACCACTGGAGACAGGCTTTTTGGAGGAGATCGGCATCATCTTCCGACGAAGATCATCTTCAACTTCAGCAACAGGGAGCCTCTGTCCTTGGCTTATTAACCGATCTTCGGTTCAAATCAACTCTTTTACAGAGTTCTTCTAAACTCGTTCTGAGTTCTCAAACTTGCCACGCAAGTTCTCCACAACGTCAAATCGTGAGGAGAAGACATCGTTCCAGTGAAGCAAAACATCGGATCGTCAAACGGAGAGCAAACTCGACGCGAGCATTCGAGGGAGGCACTCCATCGCCACCGTGAAGAACCCAGTTTTAAACAAAGAGGAAGAACCAATTTCGTTCTCCTCTCTTTTGTAATCAAGTTGTAATCGAGATCAAAAGGAATACAAATCAATTTTCTTTATTCTCTTCTTTACAATTTTCC
>NC_033801.1:473913-478422 GCF_001876935.1 Asparagus officinalis | reverse complement strand
AACTCTCGTGGTAGAGTTTGATCAAGCCAAGTTTGAGAAGGCTATCTCCTCTGGATCCCTTAGCCCCAAGGCTATGCGCAAGATCCACAAAGTTTCCAAGGAGACTAAAGATGACAGTGATTTTGGGGAGGGGTAAATTTAGGTTTTTGGGAAAACATGACCTGGAGTCATGATGGAGGGGGTTGGCCAATTTTTTTAAAATTTTTAGGGCTGCAACACATTACAAATAATGTGAGGGGCTGGGGCACATGACTTTTTTGGGTTTTGGGACCTTGAAGCAATTTTCCATATTTTTTGCCCTCTTTTTCTTTTCTTTCTTTTATCCTTAAAAAATCAGAATAATTTTTATGGTTGAGAGGTATTTTGGTCTTTTCTCAGTTACATATATGTCATGTGATATACTAGACCTAACAATGATTTTATGACGTAGAGAGGGAAGAGTTCATGGGGATTTCACAAAATTTCAAAGTTGAGGGGTTATCTACAATAAACTCAAACTTGAGGCGCAAATTAAAAGAGTTGAGGGGAATTTTCTAATACATACACCATATTTGAGGGGGATTAAGTGAGAAAGTTTAAGAGATTATCTTAAATTTTTATAGTTGAGGAGAGTTATCTACAGTATGCTCAAAAAATTTTTTGTTTTGGGGTTTTTTTTGGGTGGGTGGGGGGCAGCATAGAGTGGTGTTGGGGGTTTTACAAATTAAAATAGTTGATGAGGGTTCTCTAAATTTAACCAATGATTTTATGTAAAGAGGCTTTTTACATACTTTTTTTAATTTTGTATTTAAACATATAACTACTAGATTTTTTTATTATGGATAGTTATAATCTAACAATGATTACAAACTATTTAATTATTAGAATTTTCTAATTATGAATACTTTTTATTTGATGAGAATTTTCATGTGAATACTAGATTAGACACATGTCAGATACTTATGATATTGCACATATTAACTTTTATGTCTTTAGAATATGACACATGTCAATTTTCTATGCCTTTAAAAATTCCACTAATTTTTCTTTATATATGAAGGAGGAATAACTTGTCGATGCATGAAAGCATCAATTATTTCAATAATTATTTCAGGTATTGATTGATTATGATAAATATTTGGTAAGACAATAGATTGGCATGTATGGTCTATTCTCGTGAACTATTTAAGGTGGTAAGACTAACAAATAAGTTTTTACTGCTGATTTGAGACTCCTATTTGTCATTAAAATATTTATGAGTGATTCACACACACACATTAAATCTACTTTTAGACATATCACCTTCCGTAATAGTAAAACAATTTCATCTTAGTACATTGAATAGTAAAACAGTTTCATCTTAGTATATTGATTAGAACAAATTATTGCTCTTGTTGTTCTTTGGCATTGTCATAGTTCATTTCAAGCTTTTAATTCTTGGTTTTCTCTTCATCATTCCGCAAGGAAAAGTGAATCTAAGGTGACACCCTAGGCTCCCACCTAAGATAATACGATCTAATATTGTATAATGTAATAGGGAAAAGTGAATCTAAGGTGACACCCTAGGCTCCCACCTAAGGACGCTGCCTAAAATCACATCATTTCCTAATTTTTTTTGTGATCCACTCTGTTGAACTTGATCTACACGTTCTTAAACCCAAACACACCAATTTTGGGGTGAACCCGTTGTGTTTTGACCATTCGTTGAGCTGTGCAAAAGGTTCTATTCATTCTAAACCGTTAAAATTACAGCGAGTGGATAAAGGGTCAAAACATGACGGGTTCACCCAAAAATTGATGTGTTTGGGTTTAAGAACGTGTAGATCAAGTTCAACGAAGCGGACCGTAAAAAAAATTAAGGAAATGATGTGATTTTAGGCCGCGACGGAGCGGATCGCAAAAAAATTTTAGGAAATGATGTGATTTTAGGCCGCGTCCTTAGGTGGGAGCCTAGGGTGCCACCTTAGATTCACTTTTCCCATATATATATATATATGGAGAGGTTCTAATAAAAACCTCCTTAGCCTAAAAACTAAAAACCTCCTTCATCCATTGGATCTAGATGAATCCAATGGCTGGGAGTCAATCAAACAGTCAACAGAACATGCATTAATTACATGCATTAATTACCTCAACGAACACAAATCTGGATTCATTGCAGTGAATCTGGATTCACTGCAGTGAAAAATGTGTTCGTTGAGGTAATGAATCTGGATTCACTGTAGTGAATCTGGATTCACTGCAGTGAAAGACGTGTTCGTTGAGGTAATGAATCTGGGTTCACTGTAGTAAATCTGGATTCACTGCGTTGATGTAATTAATGCATGTGTTTAATGAGGTAATTAATGCATGTGTCTGTTTTGAATAAATACTAATAATTATAGGGTTGTCACTGCAGTCCTCTCAGCTACCACTTGGGTTCTGCTGTATAGCTTTAAAGTTATAACTGCCGACACATGGGTACCAGCATTGGATCGATGTCATGCTTATATATACAATAATATATAATAATGAAGAATTTTTAATCCACATTAATTTGTTTTATAACTAGATAAACTTGTTATTTCCTTCAATCTCTCACGTGTCACTTAATCTATGAACCAGAACCCTATTATGAATCATGCATAGTAGATCAAAGGCTTTGCTTGTGATCGGTTCCTCTACTTGTTCGTATACCTACACATCATCATGACAAATATTTCTGTAAGAATTTTTTAATGGACAACTCCTGCGTTACTTTCTTCAAATGCTCGGTTTGATGATGTAGATGTGCATGGCATTGGACGTGACTAAGGGGAGCATGCAGTTAGCATGATCCGAATGTCATTCTCATCTTCCTCTTTGATCTTTCTTCCTTTACGTGCAGATTTTTTTTCAATTGATATATCAATAATGTGGCTTTTTCACCGGAATCACATCGAATTAGGGAGAAAAAACAACGTAATGGACCATTCAATAACAAATTAAATGTTACAAAAATACAATCTCGATCCGCTTAATTATAACGTCTAAAACAAAACGATCAAACGCGACCTCATCGATCCCAATCAGCAACCCTCTCATTGACTAATAATGCGCACCCATTTCCCCTCGCTGGGTACTCCATCATGCACCACAAACAACATGTAATACCCCGGCGGCGCCAAAACCGCACTAGCCGGAGCCCAGGCCTCCACCTTAAATCCGCCGCGCCGCCGCCGCGTCAGTCCGACCCAACGCCTGCCACCTCAACGCAAGTGAGTCTTCTGATTCATCGAGAAGGAGTGCGTCGTGAACGAAGGAGCCACCATCGTAACGGCCACATTTGTACAGTCGTTATTCTTCAACACGAAACTAATGCTCAGCCTTTGCCCGTAGGCAACACTCTCTCCGGCCGGCTCTATGGCGCTAATATTTGGCCTATTTACCTTGGAGCTTAAATACGGAGGTAAGAAGGCTTCCAAGCTCAACTCGGTAGGAAACAGGACGCCCTTAAACTCATATCTAATGTTTGGATTGCTTCCCCCCACTAAAACTCGGCCATCCGGTACCAGATGAGCCGTAGAATGGTAGAGCCGAGGTATCGGCGAAGAGCTCATGACCTCGAACGCTCGACTAGTACTACCCCCGATCAGGCCGGCCCTATACAAAAGGGGGCTCTTCACAGGGTCTCTAGCGTTTCCCCAACCGCCAGTGCCTTTGGCTGCGCCGTTGACTATCAGAACGTCACCTGTTGGCAACAAAATCATGTCGCCCATCGTTCGGGGCATCGGCATTTCCTCCATTTCCCACTCTGGCGACTCCTCAGTAATCACCAGTCGGCCGCAAGAGCTTGATGCGGGTAGGTAAGTTCCGTTAAGAGCGTTGGGGAAGGACGCCTTCTCTGCTCCGCCGCAGACCATGACCTCAGCTTTAAGGCTCTTGCTTGTGTGGTCGAGTATAAGAGGGAGGAGGACCGATGAGCCTGTGCTTGGATAATTGCGTGCGACTCCCCCAGGCATTTCCGGATATGGCCTTACAACCTTGTTGTTTATGTAATCAAATAGGACTGCTTTGGTGTTGGCAAATATGAACAGGTTGCCGTCGGTCGACAGGTGAACAAAGGGATACAAGTTGTTCTCCCACAAATCGGCCGTCTGCATGAGAAACGGCAGCTCAAAGACTTGATAATCAGAGCTCGAATACTTCGGAACGAACTCGTAATTGAACTGTTTTCTGCCGCCAATTACTATGACCCTCTCGAGAATCTGATCAGTCGCGTACCACCGCCGCATCGCCAGGCCCTGTGAATGCTCAATCCAGTCGCAATCACCGCAGGACGAGAAGAAGCGGACAGCGTGATCGCCTGCATCGTACCCCCCGGTCTGAATCAGAGTACCTACAACATCGCATGTCGTGATCAGTAAACAACATACATACGTACGTGCACGATGTAGATTTGTATCTCACCTTACGCGCTGGGGATATTATGTTACGTACCGTTGGATAATAACGCGCCTGAAGAGCACCACGTTTCGGTGGCGACCGTGAGAGGGCGGACTTCACGGCAGT
>NC_033801.1:468316-473903 GCF_001876935.1 Asparagus officinalis | reverse complement strand
ACGGCAGTCGTCGGACGGGTCGAACTCGACGGAGTGGGCGGTGCACTCGGTGCGGTTGGAGAGGCGGAGGCACTTTCCGGAGGGGAGGGAGATGTTGGAAGGACCCGCTTCGGTGCGGTCAAAGGCGACGATTTTGCCGCTGGGGAGGAGTTGCATGTGCATTGCTGAGATGCCGAGGCTGCGCTTTAGGAGCTTCCATTGGCCGGGCTTGTCGCTCTGGCTCTCGGAGATGGAGAAGAGGGAGAATTGTAGTATTGCTACAACGAGGATAGTTGTCTTCGTAGTTATCTCCATCGAATCAGAGATTCAGAGAGAAGGGGTGGGGTGGGGTGGGGTGGGGTTTGGGGGGTGGCAGCAGACATACGAGGGCAGGGTGACATATAAATAAATAAGGTCTCGTTTGACAAAAGGTTAATGAAAAGGAATTAAAAAGAAGGATTAACATGTGAAGGACTAAATTATTAACCCGTTATATAAGTTTTATTTTAACTCTTATGATCATTTTTAGTGTTTGAGAATAACAAGGATTTCGACTATTTTCTTTATAATTAGAACGGTTAGCTCTTAATCCTTCTATATAGGAGTATTAGTAAACCACTCATTTTGAAGGGTTAACTCATTTTAATCTCTTTAGAAGGTTTAGCTTAACATTTCTATATATTTTGTGTTTGGCAAATTATAGAGTGTTAACTCACTTTAACCCTTATATAGACTTTTTGAGTTTGACAGGTTAATAAGAGATTAAGTCTCCTTAACCCCCTTACTTAACCATTTGCCAAACGGTATCTTAAAGATCAAGTGAAATAACTCAGGTATTAGGAAAAAGAAATTCTACTTACATTACGCACGATCATCGCGTCCCTACGCTACGTGATATAGTGAAATTCTTTGTACGTTTAGATGGGTCATTTAGAATTAAGTTAAATATAATTTATCAATTTAATATAATAATTCTAACACAATTACAGTCCTTGTGAATCTTTGTGTATTGGAAAACGCCCTAGGGACCCCAAATGAGGGGACCCTGTAGGGGACAGGTAAGGTGGCAAGCCCCCACTGGATGCTGCAATGTTCATGAACAGTGCAGCACCCAGTGAGGACTTGCCAAAGGCTATGGGCACGGCCGACGCCTGTGTGCATGTCATATGCTCATATTATAATTAATTGAAAAAATGGAAAGGAAAATTAAATAATTGAATCATGTTGGAGTAAGATAACCTAAAATTGAAGCATTTCCATTGTTACGGCAAATGGTTTTTCGTGAGATTCATTAACATCTGTGTTAGAATATAAAATTATAACTCTTAAATCTCATATCAAATTTTAAATTTGAAACCTCGCATGGCTTTAGAGTTTTGATATAGTGACATGTCCTTTAACATAATATTAAACTAATCCGTATTTAAATTTTGCTGGCAATAAATTATTAAAATGGAATAATAAAAAAACTACTTCGTTAGTCCATTTTTTGGTTTATAAATAGAACCTCAACTTGAGAAGAGATGTTAGAATATAATATTTTAATCTTCAATTATCATCATAGTTTTTGAGTTTTAATGTAGTGGTATGATCCTCCGATAACTTTTAAGTGGTTTTCTTTTAAACATAACTTCCTACCCTACTCTTGCATACTCATCCTCCCTTTAACGTAAAATTAGTGGCCTTATCCTTTCTTTATTTTTTCTTTTTTTTTTCTTTTTTTTTTCTTTTTGAAGAAAAGGAGAAAATAATTTCTGTGTTGGATTGTATTTATAGATTGCCGTTGAGAAAGGTGGGTACATAGTTTTGGAATTGAAAGGGCATGAAAATGTGTGGTCCTTCTTCCAATGATAGCAAAGCCATGTGTAGATGATGGTTGTTGACTGGTCACAAATTACTGCTGATTTATGGAGAGCATGTACCACCTGCATCACATATAAACTGCTTCCATCGAAATCAATGCGCGAACGAAGATTGAAGGCACCTTCAGCCGCTTCAATTGCACTAGTATGGCTATGGATCAGCCATCCTTTGGTTTTACCAGTAGAATTCATAACTGCAGCCTTTGCTTTCATACCTTCTCTAGGCCCATTAAATCGCAAGCCTAAAGGGGCTGCTGCTTTCATACCTTCTCTAGGCCCATTAAATCTCAAGCCTAAATGTCAGCCCATTTTAGTCTTAGTAAATGGCTAAGCTATCAAATTGGTATTTCAGCTAACCATGTTTACTCCTTTAGTATTTAAAAAGGCTTCGGTGTCTTTTTATTTATTTATTTTTAGATCATGTAAAGGTGGCAAACAGGTACTAAAAACTAAAATTGACGATAAATATAATAAATATATTTTAACCAGGCTATTATTTATTGAGACAACAGTCTCTAGTTAAATTGATGAGAATATATTTTTCTAAGGTTGTTGATGAGATTTGGATCTAGTTTTCTCTGATACTATGTTAAGGTTATTTGTCATTGCATCATGATGCTTAAGGTGATGCTTAAAGAGGGACTTCATGGTCAATCCCAGGTCCGGGACAACAATA
Source organism: Asparagus officinalis (assembly GCF_001876935.1). Taxonomy (NCBI): domain Eukaryota; kingdom Viridiplantae; phylum Streptophyta; class Magnoliopsida; order Asparagales; family Asparagaceae; genus Asparagus; species Asparagus officinalis. Next base: position 471,386 of record NC_033801.1, on the reverse strand, counting down.
AATCATATAAATGCAGTTGTTAGGCTCTGATTGTAAATGGGCCTCTCGCTTGTTTGGGCTTGGGTTTTATGCCTTCTTGACAGCTTTGATCCGTGACCACCCCTGACGCAACCCGTGCGTCACGAAAGGTCAAAGAACAGCGCCCAATCTTGAGCATGTTCAGATGGGCCTATTCAAGGACCTGCGGACTGGTCCCACTGGGCCCCGTTTGCTCTGGGCCTGAATGAACATCCTTGTCAATAAATAGTTTGTTGCGGTACTTTTGTAGGAAACCAAGGAGGGTACCAAAAGCTCACGATAGGATGCAGTAGTAGTCTGAAAAGCTAAAGCCCTGGTCTCCGGACTTAATTTCACCATTCCCCAAATCCTTCACCGTGACCCAAATAAGCTGGTCTAATCTTATTAACCACTCTCAAAGGACATTTTCCTTTTTTTTATTATTTGGTTTAATGAATGGACAAGTCAAACTCAATCCCCATTCAATGGCCCACGAGCTTAGCTTGGTCCGTTATCACATCAATAACAAAGCCCTGTTTAATTAAAGCACAAGTTTCACAACCGAGGGTGGTAGCGGCTTTTCTTTCCCTGCGCTTTGGAGGAGTGAAAGAACTGAAGCAGTGACCATTTCAAACTCAAATCATCACACTTTTAAAAAGAAAACTTTTCAACGAGAATGTTTTCAAATTTGTGAAAAGTCTTATATCCCGGTGGGGTGGGGGGGTCCCCAGGGTCAATTCTGAACACTTCATTCCAAAAAGGAGTTTCCAACTTTAATGCACTGTTCACACTGTTCACCCTCAAATCAACGCAAGTTCTCAATAATAACAATAATTTAAACTTTAATTACATAAGTCAGAGACATTACCTTAGCAACTAACTTTTGTTATTGCGCATTTGGGCAAACAAATGAGTTTATTTCCTCTTTAATTTCTGAAGAAAAAAGTGGCAGCGCTTATTCGTAGATGTAACAAGATTTCTTCACGTAAATAGTAAATACATTTGAAATGGTACGTATACGTGGTATAAAATTAGAGAAAGGGTGTGTTAAAAAATAAAAACGAAAAAAGAAAAAAGAAAAATAAAAGGGAAGGAGCAGTAGTGTCGGTGATTGATGGGAGATGGATGGGATACTACTGTGACGTTCGTATAGGGTTTGAAACGTGTCAATTACGCAATTCTAATTGCTCTTTCGTTCCTTTTTTTTTCCCCTTCCTTTTTCTTTTTCTTTTCTTTCTTTTCCTTTTTTAAGTTTACTGATTCAGATTATTTGCTCATATTAATTTCACATAGCATGGAACCTAGCTTACGTGAGAATATACTCTCTTTCTCATCTGAGCTGTTTTCTCGTGTACTCTCTCGATCGTCATCCTTCCTATATATTCAACTAAAACCATAGAGAAGGAAGACTGGAACTCTTTCTGAATAATTGATGAGTAAAGAAATAGAAATTGCTATACAAAACCTTGAGTAAACGCGGAAGACACGTCATCTCGGCTAACTAGATTGAAAAATGTTTGCAATTTGATCAATTGGAAATGTAGATTAGCGAAATCAAGAGAATATCTTGGAATGAGGCTGCTGGATACAATCTTCTGAGGCATTATCACTTGACCAAATAATTAGATCATAAACAACAACGGTAAGCGTGTATCATGATAGATCAGAGCGTGAAGATCAAGGAGGAGTTATTTGTTTATGTAACCAATGCTATCGCTTAAGCCCGGATCCTAACGACCAAATTCTCTTCCATAAATATTTCATTAAACAAAAAATATCTAGCTAGCTGAAATAATGATCATTTCCAAATTAGCTAGAGTATCATGTTAAACTCAGCATACCAAAAAAAAAAAAAAAAAATTATTTCCCATGCTCCAGATTTAACTTGAAAAGCGTAGATTTTTCACCAAAAGCAATCATATATACGTAATAGCTAGCCTCTCTGATTAGAACACGTACAAGCACATTAGAAGATAATCACAGGAAACACATAAGATCGATCACACATGCAGCTACAATCTTTTGATGGTTTTATTCGGTGTGAATCTAGCATTACAAAGAGATTGCGGTTGCTGATTTTGTGACAAATGGTAAGTATCCACGGATGTTTTGAGCATATATATCAAATAGTTCAAATCAAATTTAACTGGCTAGTACTCCATAATTTTAATTGGGAAAAATAGAGGCTATACATAGAAGGAGGCGGTGGCACACTTGAGCTCTGTGTTGAAAAGGGGAAAGTTAATTTTATGGAAATTAATAGGCCCTTATTAGCATTTCATGTTTGAAATCAAGTATTGCTTTACTCGCTAATAAATATACTTAAATAATCTGTATTAACGCTCCAACCACATCTTGGGTTACACTCCTCTCGGGCCCACTTTAGATTTTTAAAAAAAAAATCTAAAATGAGCCCGTGTACTGTAGCTGAGAGAGCGGGTGTGTCCCAAGGTGTGGTTGAGAGTGTGTCAGTAGTGTTTTCTGTCATATATTACCATCTAAAGACCATATGTATGTATTAGGCAAACATTAAGGGCATGGAGTATCTTTTGAAAACCAGAAGAAAAGGTGAAGTAAAATAAAATAAAATATTTAGTGAAAAAAGAAAAGAAGCTGAAAGCGAAAAAAAAAAACTGCCTGTAGAGGTAATGATGAAGGCCTTTTTCCGTAATCATGATGGCCGTGGTCGTCAGCAGCATCACATTTGAGTCAAAAACCCTCATCATCACACCAATCTGCACCGAATACCTCAACCAAAGAATCAAATCCTTCAAAAAAAAACAAAAACAAAAAAAGGGGGGGAAATTGAACTAACATACAAGTAGTAGTTAGATCACATTATGAGGAGATAATTAAAAAAAAGGAAATAAAGGAAGAGAGAAAGAAGTTGGTTACCACGAGACGGATGGCGATGGTGATGCAGTTGTCATGGAGGAGGTTAATATTAGTAGAGGAAGGAAGCTATGGATATTGGGGGGAATGAAGCCTGGTCCGAGATCTATCCATCAATAATGCCTCATTCTAATTAAAGTACCAAATATAAAGTTGAAAGCACTGAATCGGCTCACGTATA
>NC_033801.1:442534-468306 GCF_001876935.1 Asparagus officinalis | reverse complement strand
AATAGGTGATGATGAGATGATGATGATGGTCGATGATGAGTAGCTAGCCACGAGCCAGACAACATTCCCCTCAAAGAGATAGCTTCCTCATCTGTTTCGTGACCGGCTGACTTCACGGGATCAGCTACCTGCTTCTTTTTAAATATTGTTAGCTACTCTCATGAGTTGAGAGGGCGGGGGGGTAGAGAGAGAGATGATGATGATGAATGAATGAAATGATTACAGTGGTGATGAGAAGAAGAAGAAGAAGAAGAACATAAGAAAGAGAGATAATAGGAGGAGAAAACAAGAAAAGTAGATGTCAGAGTGAGACGGAGTAATTACTCAAGACTGGTTGGTGAGTTGTGGGTCCCAGTGTTTAACAGACAAAACAATTGAGAGAGAGAGAGAGAGAGAGAGAGAGAGAGAGAGAGTAAAAACTAGACTGGGTGCAGGCATTCAACCTCCAGCTGGTAATTAGTTGGATGAAGAGAAAATGACTCTATAGATCGAGTCTTCTATAGAAAATTACACAGAAAATAATGAGACTTTGGTAATTATTCAACCTGAAATTTATAAAGTTGATGGAGCAAACATATGCGGGATTGCACTGATCTGATAATTATTCTACCGAAATTTTGAAGTTTATGGAGCAAAAATTTGTTTTATTGCACTGATATGATATTTTAATTTATTGCAGAAATAGCCAACACATTGATATTATAAACGAAGTATATATATCAATTCAGAATTAACTGTATTGGAAAACGCATTATCATCTACTTCTCCCTAAGATATGGTTTTTAAGGGCTAGGACCCGTATGATTTTCTTCGTCATGCAGGTAGTCTCTTCTCGGTAAAAATAAATAAATAAATAAGTAGACTGCAGTGATTATAATGTTACGGATACATTGTTAATAGTTTAGGGTGGTTTGCCGATATATCACTTGTATTATCGTTCAATTGCGCGTAGACTGTGGTCATGTAGTTACATTGTTGCAGATAGACCTTAACTCATGTAATTTCAATCAATTGTTGATGGACATTGACAATCATGTACTATCACACAATTGCTAATGGCCCCCATAAATGAGATCTTTTTGACCGTCTTGAGGTATGTTTATTGGGAAAAAAAAACAATTTTCCTCTGTCGCTGAGAACAAAAGAGTCAAAAAAACTCAATCTAGGAGTCTATCTGAAATTGAGAGATAGCCAGCAATGGGGTCAATTGGCAGCTAACCCCTAATATTGCTAATATAATATTCTAATTACATCACTTTATAATAGGTAATATTGAAAGCATACGTAGACTATTAGAATGTAAAACGACAACCCTTGATTTTCATTGTAAATTCTGAGTTTTGGCGTAGCAACAAAGAGTCTAAGATAAACGATGGATGGACTGCATCTTTAATTTGAAGCATATAGGCAGGGGGGGGGGGGGCGGGGGATTTTTCCGTTCTGCCGATCAGCGCTTTTCATCTGGCTGCACGCGCATCGATATATAATGGTTGGTCTTGTATGCATATGCTCATATATAGCTAATGTGTTGCTTGTGCTTGGCTGATAGTTTCCGAGTTTTGAATGAACGCGTAAGTACTCTCTTGCTTTGCTTTCAATCTCATAGGTACCACCCAACAATATTGGTCGGCTAACGAGATGATGCAAACCCTAGGGAGAAAAAAAAAAAAAAGGATCGATCGAGAGCCGAGAGGCAACTAAAAACTAAAAAACGACAAGAACAAGGAGAAGGGGTTGTGAGTAGGTCGGAGTTGTTGAGGTTTATTAAATGAAACGCGTATCTCAATAACGAAAACAGATCGAAGGGAAAAAAACAACAGCTTAACTCTAACAAGACCTTGCTCCTATATATACTCTAATAATTCCCTGCTGATGTAATTGACCAATCGATAATATTTTTATGATCAGTCCTTGAGAATAATTAACAAGGAAGCGGTAGTTTTCCACTTCGGTAATCTCGAAGTCTACAAGTAAATACGTACGTACAGCGTCGCGTGTACAGAATCCTATGTATGTACAGTAGTACACCCGCACCTACGAGTAGGCTAGCTTATTAATGTCACAAGGGAATTTCTGGACTTTTCTCTATCTGAATACACCAAATNACACACACTCCACCCCCCAAACCAACCCATATTCTCAATTAATATCGACGGGGACTTCCAAATTCTATGCATGTGCAAACTTTCACTTCTTGCTGGAGCGTGCGAGGCAAACGTGACAAGAGATGGTGTCTATAATATCGATGCGTTTTGGTCATTATATATCTTATGAAATCAAAATGTTTTTTTTTAATTAGTGAAAATTGTGTTTTAACTGTTGGACTCATACAAAAAAGCAAGCCCGAAAAAGTAGAATTTAACAAAACAAATCCAAAAGGGCATAAATATTGTCTCTCACAGGAGCAGCTAAAGCAAATATTGGCTCATACGGAAGCAGCCGAAGCAACAGAAAGACAACACAAAAGAAGACATATTTCAAGAAAATTCTATATTGTATATGAGATATACATAATTAGTTTCGTGACCTATATATGTCAAATTTGATTTAAACTATCAGTGATGTTGACAGAGTCCATCTTGATTGGTCAATAGGACAAACCCAAGCGTGCTAAATGTTCAATGCAATTTTCAAAATTTCTTTTTATTTTACTTTTTTTGGTCAATGAAGAATATATTTTTATTTACCAAATTGGAAAGTGTATGTACATCAAGATTCTCTATACTGAGAAATCAGAAAGAAAACATCAACTGAGGAGTTGCTTGAGGTTGATAAGAATCAATAGAGTTAAGGATCTCCATCATCTATTTCTTCGGCCCCGTTGACCCCATAATACTAGAAACAGAATCTTCATCATCTTCAAAGAAACTTGTATCAGATTGATCACCAGAATCTAGCAAATTTGAATTTGATGCTCTCAATCCAATATTGAAGATTTTTTCCCACTTTTCTTCTTCTTTTTTGCCATCGAGATCTTAACGGGGGCGCAGTTTAGTAGCTTAGAAATCGCTTGCTAAAAGACGCCATTCACACCGCTCCTTGGAGATTCTAAACTTGTTGTTTTTTTTTTACTTTATTTAGAGAATAAGGATGGAGTCCCAAAATATGAGGGCTCCGGCAGTGCTTCTACTCTTGCGGGGGGGGGGCGGGGGCTAGTAAAAGTTACAAAAGTATACCTCCAACCCTAGGGTGTACTCCTTGTTAGATATTTTGTTAAGAAAAGATAATTTTGCCTTCATGAATAGTAATAAAAATTTTATAACTAAAACATGTTTTAATTAGCAATTAAAAATATGTGTAACGGCTATATAATTATGGGGAACGTTACAAAATTTATGACGAACGTTACGGAATTAATTACGGTTTTTGTAACGTCTTTTCCAACCATATATATATATCTGTATGTTGAGCTCAAAATGATAAGGGAAAATATACAACAAGTTTCTCTTGTTTTTCTTCTATCCCCTACATATTATTTTCATCTACATCTTAGTTTTATTTTATGGGCAACTTCCTTCATCTGAGCTGAAGCTTTGCACTCTCGCCCGAGTGCAGAGGCCGGCCGTTTCCGGGGGCTTTTACCACTAAGGGGAGGGAATCATCTGCGTCAGGGCGATAGGCGCGTTCTCAATCTTCTAGGACAGTGAATACACGACTGCTCCCGATCAGGCCAGTTTTAATTGTTTATTTTTTCGGATTTATCTGCATGCTATAATCTTAATTATTTGATAAATTTCCAACACTCCTATTATTCAAAAAATCTTGTTAACACGGTAAATATTTTTTTTATCCATCCCGTTAAAACTTAGCAGTTAGGTCGGGAATTAAATCATAAAAGGAAAAATATATTGGATGTGAAATTAACAATTATTTTGAACCAAAATTAAAAAATATTTACAATTTGGAAATATACGAAGGGAAAAATAATGGACCGACACGAAGAAAATTGGACCTTGAAATCTTGAATATGTCTTTTAACGACAACGGTGATGGTCGCAAGACAACAACACGTAAATGTCAATTCCCTCTGACATCACGGCTCAGATAAATCAGCACGCTACATGTCCCTATCTTTTCAAATTCAAATGCAGCCTTCTAGGCTTTCTCTACGATGTATATATTATATTATACTATAGTTAATTTAGTTATATGCCCATTGGCTAAACTTTTTGTCATTGTCATTTCATTCACTGCACTCAGAATCCAGGACCAAACAGCGGAGTACCGTTCTTCGCTGAGGTCTCGAACTCATTCAAGAGACAAAATTGCGAAGCTCGTTGAACTTGATGCTTAATTAGCTGTGTTCTTGGTACATTAATTTTTGTTCATTATTATAAAGCAGTAACACATTCATACAAATAATTACGAGTTCTTTTGACAGACCTTGGCGGGCGCAATCCTGGGGGAAAGCAAAAAATGGTAACTATATCATAATTCATTTAATTTGTTTATGACTATAGTGTTCATGTCAAGTATCTAAAAAAATAGCATACAAATTAAATTAGAAAAATGAATGAACAGAAAGAACTTCGAAGTCAGTAATAATCAAAACCCGATAATATGGAATATGTATATTTCGAAATATACCCTTCTAATAGGCTCACATATGTTTTGAGTAACTGTGAATACTCACATATATATACCCCTATGTACACTACAAATTATATAAATCTGCAAAATTCAATTAAATAATAATGTAAACATGAAGAAGCAAAATACATATAACTGAAATATTGGTTATTCGTTATTTTTAATCATTTTTTTAGTATTCATCATTTTGCGTTTTAAACCCCTACCCAAACATACACATACGCTTCTAATTAATCACGTAGCTTGAAGTTTGGTTTTCAGGGTAATTAAATATCACAAAACACCCCAACCTAAATTTTAGAACTGACACTTAAGCACTTACCACATGTTTCATCAGGTAACCCCAAACTAACACCATTGGATTAGACTGTATACATGTTAAAATCATTCGCGCTCAAGTGCTCACAAAAATGCCAGTGATGGATAGTTCATTCTACGTTCTTCTTAATAATTTTAAAGGTATTTCAAAAAACAAAAAACATTAACGTTTGTGATGGTGTTCTCAATCGCCAAAAGTATGTCTCTTTGCGATAGGTGTCCCCCTACATGCACCGCTCAAATCAAATTGACAATCAGGACCACCAAGGATCCCGACTTAACCGACTAGCCGAGTCGACATCTCCTTAGGTCGACTCGAATGACGGTACTTGTCGATTCTCTTGTCGAAGACGAATCGCGACGAGTTCACTCGACTAGTTATTCGACGCCTCGCGGGGTCGACTCGAAAGACGTTACTTCTCGGCCAAGCCGAAGGACGACTTCAACCTTAAGCTAGCCCCACACGCTTACAATGTGTCGACGTCACATTTAATGCTTGGCAGACACCATCATGCGTCTAGCCCCAATAGTCTTCATGACTCATTGAACTACGTCGCCACCACCCATGCCCTCGATCACGTCATATTAAATGCTGAGGTGACCTTTCCTCTACTCGTCGACCGACACCTGTAAAGTAGGTGATGACGTAGCCGCCAAATCGTACTCGTTTGCTGCCATCTTGTGCTCGGCTAATATTACCATTCTACCCTTTTTCCACAACTATATATATAGAGATACTACTCTAAATATCAGGGGGAGAAATTTTCTAGGCAAGCAATCTCTGAGAATTTCACTACACTACACTATAGAACTCACACGGTTTATTATTTTCCCACTCAAGTCCACCAACTGACTTGATCGTCGGAGGAACAACGGGGGAACTAGTATCCGTCCTCTCATGAATTGTTATTTGTGCAGGCTGAAGATACTCAACTCAAAATCAGATATTCAGAGAAGCTAGCGAGCCCCTAATCAACCTCACCCCATTATATTATATGTTTGATTATCAACATCAACAGATTGGCACCCACCGTGGGCCTCTTACCTTTTTTGAGCAAGTATGTCTGGTTCTGAGCATATGGCTGACCAGTCTGATCACCCTGAAGAACCACACTAGAGCTACATTACTCAAGCTCAGCTTGAAGAAACGGCTCAACAAATCTCTCAATCCCTCCAACAGCAACTTGCTACATTCACTAGCGAGCTCCTCAGGCGGCTTCCACAACCCCAACAAGCTACTTCCGCTGTCCCCCCGCCTTCTGAAGACCATCAATAGATTTGACACGTATATTAAGACCTAGGCACCTAACCGTCGGATTGTTATTTGTCGAAAAGATCTAGAAGTCATCTTTAAGACCTAGGCACCCAACATCCGGATTGTCATTTGCCAAAAAGACCTAGACGTCCTCATTAAGTCCAACACACTTCAACTTGCCGGTCTTCCTTGACAAAAGACCCGGACATCTCGCCAACAAAAGGCGTAAAACGAGCCAGTCGTCCCGACCCCTCAACACTCGAGTCGTTACAACATGACTGACTTACAACAGTCAATACTTATTCTCTCAATCAGAACAAAGCTACAAGCATACAAAAGAAAAAAAAGGAATGTGTGGTGACATTAGCCACATCAAACCTGAAAAGACTTTTTCAATTCCCTCATTTAATGCACACTCATATCCGTCCAATGCTACCCTCATTTCACTCGGACTCATACCAAGCCGACTCTAAGCGAAATGTGCTAACTTTTATAGTGTTGTCAGTTGCCAAAGTACGGCCCTTTGTCAGCAACGTAACAGACATATGTCCCCGTACATGCATCGTTCAAATCAAATTGATGGTCAGGATTACTAAGAATCCCAACTTAACCGACTCACCTAGTCAACATCTCCTTAGGTCGACTCGAAGAGCGATACTAATCGGTTCTCCTGTCGAACACGACTCCCTACGAGCCCACTCGACCAGTTATTTGACACCTCGCGAGGTCGACTCGAAAGTCGTTACTTCTTGGCCAAGCCAAATGATGATTTTAACCTCGAGCCTCCCCTGCTAACAACGCATCGACGTCATATTTAATGTTTTGCAGGTGTCATCATGCCTCTAGCCCCGATAGTCTTCATGACTCATCAAACCAGGTCGTCACCGTCATGCCCCCAACCGCGTCACATTAAATGTTGAGGTGACCTCTCCTCCACTCGTCGACCGACACCTGTAAAGTAAGTGCTGATGTATCCACCAGGCCATACTCGTTTGTCGTCATCCTGTACTAGGCCGAGATTACCATTCTACCCTTTTTCCACCACTATAAATAGAGGTATTGTTCTAAATATCAAATCTTTGAGAATTCTATTGCACTACACTATAGAACTCACATTGTTCATCATCCCACTCAAGTCCATCAACTGACTTGATTGTTAGAGGAATAATGGGGGAACTAGTCCCCGTCCTCTCACGAATTGCTATTTGTGCAGGTTGAAGCTACTTAACTCAAAATCAGATATTCGGAGAAGTTAGCGGCCCCTTAAACAACATCACCCTCATTATATTATCTGTTTGATTATCAACATCAACAACGTTAGTCAAATTTAGGGATTTAACTAATTTATCTATATTCATTTTATTTTTATTTATTTAATAACTAGAGTGTCAATCTGAAAATGATTAAAAAAGAGAGTGTCAATCTGAAAAGAATATTTTGATTATAGGGGGTTAGTTGACAATTTTGAAAACATATGAGGGGATTTTCTAAAGCACCCAAATCTTAAAGGGATTATAAGGATGACATATAGTGCTGTTGGGCCAAAGTCACGCCCACCGCCGCGGAAGCGATATGTCCTGAGAGAGAGCTCTGGCTTTTGTTGTCACAAAAGCACAAGTCAACCTCGATATTTGTGTTTCGCGAAGGAAACCCAGACTCAGTAGCGAAATATCTCAGCGAAGTGAGATATCCACTCTTCCTCTCATCAGCGCAAGACCGAATTTTGAGGGATCCTACAAGCAATAGCCAACAACTCAGAAAACAGTAAATACACGAGATTTACGTGGTTCGGCTAATTAGCCTACGTCCACGGGAGGGGGTTTTCACTATGAGGAGAATACCAAACTTATTACAAGTTTTATCTCAACTCTCTCTTTTCTTTTCTCTCAAAGAAACTCACACAACCCACTTAGTATTTTATCCACACTAATTTTTCCCCACACTAAAACACCTCCACCCCTTCACTATTTATAGGAAACCAAAGGGGGAGAAAACTGAAGAAGTGGCGGGCTCACACGGCGGGAACACAGGCGCGCGCGCGGGAAGGAAAAAAATTCCGCGGGAAAAATCCCACCTCGAGCTCTCGTGCGCGCGCAAGGAAAGCAGGCGGCGCTTGTCTGCTCGTGGGCAGATGCCCACGTGGGTGGGCCCTCCCCGCGTCCACAAGTGCCATATATATTAGCGTCTTAGGAAGTATTGGAAGTAGATTTTTTAGAGAAACAACACTCAGAAACGGCAGAAATCACCTCTTCTTTCTCTATTTCATCTTTTTCATGGAGAAACAAGCACTCCTTCCAAATATCCTGCCTCCCTACAATGGATTAGGATTAGGGTAGATTGCTCCATCCATTTCATACACTAGTAGAAATGTGGCTTTCGCTGACGGCAACATCACTGACGGGAAATTCCCGTCAGTGTTGTTTACATCGCTGACGGGAATCACCGTCAGTGATGTTGCCGTCACAACTGCTTGGTTGCCGTCAGCGATGTAAACATCGCTGCGCGAGACCCCAGCCCCCCTTCCTCCGGCGCGAGCCCCCTTACTCCGGCACGACACCGCTGCCGCCGAGCAATACCAAATCGAAAGCTCCCCTTCATCCAAGACTCTTCCTCCTCCCAAAATCGACGGCTCCCCTAATTGGTTTCGGTGTACTCTCAGCCCCCGCGAGCCTACTCTAAGGATCCCGATCTCTCTCTCAGGTAAGATCCAATCTCTCTCTTGATCTCTCTAAATCACAAGAAAGACACATTTTGGTCCAGTGACCGACAACAAGTCCACAAATCAGAAGAAAACAAAAGAAAATAAAGGATAGATTGTCTACTAAATCTAAACATAAGAACTTCGGTATTATTATGGATGATCTCTCTAGAAACACCTCTTTTTCACTTGTTCTTTCAACCCCCAACTGTGGGAGAAAGCTGTGACTTTTGTTCAAGTGTTCCGGGTTCCTTTGCCCTGGTTGGATGTTTTATCCTGGGCACTTGAACAGATGGAATGAAGTGTTGCCATTCAGTGCAGAAAAATCAAACTTTGTTTTTTCCCCTCAAAATATAAAACCTTTTTGTATTGAAATTGAAAGGGAGGCGTGATGTTACCAATTCCATATACATTTTCTATATTCCAGATGATGATTAATTGAATCATGCACTACCATCTGATCTCCTTGCAATTATTTTAATTTTTTTAAACGTTTATATGTTGACTGTGCGGTCTGCAATTTTAGCAATCTCCTAATTGAGGAGAGAGTAATCATGTTGTTATAATGCATTCTGCTTGGGCATTTTGATGTTTTTGGATGAAAAGGGTTTTGCAGAATTAATGAGGAGAAAATGGTTGATTGCGAATAAGAATGTCATTTACATTGATCAGCTTTGTCTAACCTGTGTTTTGTGTATTATTTTTCTCCATAATCACATCTCTATATTCTCTTGTCATATATGCTTGTCTAACCTGTGTTTTGTGTATTATTTTTCTCCATAATCACATCTCTATATTCTCTTGTCATATATGCTTAGCCTTAGCTATATAAACAACTTCTCCATAATCACATCTCTATATTCTCTTGTCATATATGCTTAGCCTTAGCTATATAAACAACTTCAATAAGCCAAATACAGCGATCGATGAATTCTCGTACCCTCAAAACATAGTGTTTGATACAGATGCTCCAAGAACTCGGACAGACATTATAAATATTATCACAGACATTAATAGGAGCTAAACAACAATTATTTGTAATCAGGTCTTCATGTAACTTTTTTTAGTTTGCAAATTGTAAAATAAAAACTTTAATATCACTACGATGTATCTCAATTACCTTTTTGGACGATATAAATTTGTATGTTTATTCAACTTGCAGATGTCTAAAAACATTAACAGGAGGTTATTCGAAGCTAACCCCAGTGAGTTCAGGAGAGATGTCAGGTATATCTTAGTTTAACTTAAGTATTTTTATTCATGATATATGCACAATGATAATTTATTTCTTTTAGGTGAGGGTGAGGAAGAGCCCATTACCGTACCATTATATGCAGATCCTCCTGTGCTACTTCGAGCATATATTACCGGGATTGAGCGCGGGCCTTTACCAGCATGCGCAGAGGGGTACAGACTCAAGCATACAGAAAAATACATGCTTGCGAAAAAACGATTGGATGAATGGGGCCCGCAGATTAATGAGATTTTATCTGATGCAAAAAATGAAATCAGACAAAGATTTGGTGAGTTAGATCAAAAAATTTCATTCTGGGTCTATTATTTAGTGATGGGTGTCTTGATTCTGTGTATTACTTGGATGATTAATCATAGAACAACTCAGCTGAATTAATGCTTGCAAGTGGCGTTGAGATTAAACATATATCTAATGTTTGAAAAAGTGTATAACTTTTGAACTTTTTCCTTTGCATTTAAATTCTGATTAAATAGAAGGTAATGAAATTCTAACTTAGGAAAAGTCCCCTCCACATAGTTCATGCACACAACAAATTGATGTTATAAAACAATGTTATCTTCTAGTAAAAAAATTGAGCTTTAGGCAAACTTTTGGTAAACTTTATGTATAACAAATTGATGTTACAAGCTTAACTTTGCAAAATAACAAAGTATCACCAGCTGTCAAGACAAAAAGCTATCAGAGGCTAACAACTTTTTAGGGAGAGTTGGAGCACTTAATCCTTGTATAAGCTGAGCCTCAACTGTTAGATTAATCATGCGTGTAATTACTTATACTCAATCCATTTGTCACAATCCATTTGTCACAATCCATATGTTGACTGTCTACGTAATTGTATCCATATCTAATAAACATAATATTCTCAGGTTTTTCTTTTCCTTAATATTTTTCTTCTTCCTTTTTTGGTAAATTCTAAGAGCTTAAGAGGGATTAAATAAAAGTATTGATATATCTATTATTTTTTTTCTTTGTTGTAGGCGAAAAACTTTACCAGAAAAAAGGACGCCAAGGAAGTGACTTTAAAAAGAAGTTACCCCCGGATGGTTTTCGCGCAATTGTGAGATGGGGACACAATGGGATTCCAACCGGACAATGGGCTAATAACTTTAGCTCATACCTTGGATGCTTGATACGGAGGAGTGATAATGTGAATCCTTATTACGAGGCTGAGGAGCAGCCATTTCATGTCCTGGAGAGTATATATCGAGATTGTTGGGTAAATTCTTCTATTTAGCATAATTTTTTTTCAATTCTGTCAATTATTGTCCATGCTTAACTATATTTTATTTTTTAGAGATATTTCAACATCGAAGACAATCCCGTAGGGTGGGAATTTTTATTTGGATACACGGGAAAGTTCAAGCATTCTCTTCGGGAGTGGAGACATGAGTTAAAGAAGAAATGTGTTGATTGTTTCACTCACAACTGGGAGAGGATATACAAACGAGATAAGAGGGTTGAGCCTGAGCACTTAGCTGCACTTATAGTATTGTGGGGCCAAGAGGAGCACCGGGTAAATATGTATAGTAGTTAATTATCATCAAGTTATTTATACGAAGCTAGTGATATATTTCATTATATATTATAGCTTGTACTAAACTTCTCTTTGTTCATGTTGAAGAAAAAATGCCAGAGAAATAAACAAAATCGATGGAAGAAAGATTATGATCATCATACGGGGACTACTTCATTTGCCCAGATTGAGGATCAATTTTGTAGGACAACGGTAAATAAAGTCTTTTCATCTTCTATATATATTCTCTCTGCTTCATAGAATATTTGATAAATAAAACTAATAAATATATTTTTAAATCTCAGAACGCTCTCTTTATCCCGCTACCAGAACTGCACAGGAGGACGATGGTTCAATTTAAGAAGGGGTACGATGACGATGAGAGTAGGAAACAAAAGCTAGAATTGGCCAAGAAAATGCAGGTTAACTAATTATCGTCTGTTTTTTTTGTTGGGAATTTATTGTTTGCACTCGTCTTTTTGGTCATCTTAATTATCATACATGAATTATATGTGTGAATGTGTTAAGGAAGATATATAAAAAAAAGAATAAGATTCATAGTCATATATATGATCTGATTACATGCTGCACCAGAACCATGAATCCATCAATCTGAACCTATTTATTGCACAAAAATGGAGATATTAGTGACATATTACAAAATCAGGCTCGATGGACAAACACACCCTAGGAGTAATCCATCCTGTTATGTCTCTATTATTATAAACCTAGACATATATCCTTTGTGCCAAACAAACATTATCTCCACATTATCACGTATATTGCTTTACATGTGAGGATGTTATAAAGTTAATCAATCCATTACCTAGGCAAGTAGCGACGAACGAAACACTGCACGTGCGAGATAGAGACTTAAAGGACTCGTGTTGGTTCATACTCATACATCACGATGATTAATTATCTAACCTACATTTGCCACTCATCTCCAAACTCTTTGCCTAACAATTACTGGCATTCGCAAGTGCTAAATTTATAGTGACTGTACTTGCAAATTTAACAATAATTTCCCCTTTGTCTTTGTAGATATTGAAACGATTTCTTAGTGACATTGTCCTTCCTCGTCACAAGAAGCAATTGTTAACATCTTCATTATTTCAGAAAAGAGTTGTGATCTAAACACAAATTTCAAAAAGATGATTAACAGTTTAACATCAAGTATAAAGAGCAGAAAAAGTCTGTTACACAACAATCATTGGATGTTTGCCCCTATCTAGCTAATGATTGCAGAATATCCACAACATTTGGTCAAAAGACTTGTGCAACTTATCATTTTCATTTATATATTCACATAGGATCAGGCCAATTCTTAAATTTATTTTTTTGTCTTTTAGGAAGCTCTGGAAAACACATATTCTGAGGTTGTTGCACAGAGCCAAGAGCCCCTGACTAGAGAGCAGAATTATAATGTGAGCCATTTAGTTTGTGGACTTCCCAAAAAAGGGAGGACCAGGTGGATGGGAGTTGGAGCTCAGAGGGTGTCTACACAATTCCAGCCTCCGCCGATTTCCACACCCTCGACTATGCCATCGGGGCCCTCTTACATGCCGCAGGAGGATTGCACTCAGCAGGCGATGCAGCTTGTTTCCTCTGTGATGAATATGTTAGATGGTCAGATTCCCGAGGAGATGTGGGAGGATATTCAAGAGGAGCTTATGCGAGTGATCCAGCCTACTGCTACTTTTGCGATGGTTTCTAGGCAAATAATGAAATCTTGTAGAAGGCGGGTTCCTACTCGGGTGCAAAGCCAGATTATGAACTTCTTGGCCACTCAAAAGGCATTTACTGGTAGTGGAGAGAGTAGCAGACAGGTATACTTATTATATATGTAAAACATGATTACACACAATATTATGTGATTCTAAATTTAAATTATTTTGTTGTTAGAGTGGAGATGATGCTATTGGGAGCACGAGTCGTAGGAATGGAGACGCTAGTGGCGCCGCGGACGATGACATGGATAGGGCGGATGACCTATCTTAGTGAGTTATATCCTAAACCCGTGTATTATGATATGCGTGTATTATTGTGGAAAATTTTGTGGATTTAGAACTTATGATATGTGTGTACATGTTTGTTATGGGATTTTTTGTGGATTTAGAACTTAAGATATGCGTGTATGGTTTGTTGTGGAAATTTTTATGGATTTAGAACTTATTGTGAAAATTGAATGTACATATTTCGAATATTTGTGAAAATTGATTGAATGAGAGATGTTTGTGAAATTTGGATTGCATATATTTCGAGATGTTTTGGAATATGCAAGAAATGTCGTTGTTTGCATATTGTACAGGGAATTGATATTTGTATATATAATGTACATGGAATTGATTGAATGTACAGGGATATTTGTTATGGAATGTACAAGGATATTTGTTATGGAATGTACAGGGATATTTGTTTGCAGATTTGTACAGGGATATTTGTTTGCAGATTTGTACAGGGATATTTGTTATGGAATGTATAGGGAAGGGGAACTGATTTATCAGCTAATTTTTTTTAAGCTAGTAATATAATCGCTGACGGGGGCCCGTCAGCAATAGGTATCACTGACGGGGATCCCGTCAGCGATGTACATAACATCGCTGACGGGATCCCCGTCAGCGATGCTTCATTTTCACTGACGGCTTTGGCCGCCAGCGTTGTTCCCGTCAGTAATAAGTATTACTGACGGGGCCCCGTCAGCGATACTTCTTCCCTGACGGGACTATCGCTGACGGCATATCCTTGACGGGATGCCGTCAGCGATAAGTATCGCTGACGGGATTTTAAGCATTCCTGACGGGAATGCCCGTCAACGATGCCTGTTTTTCCACCAGTGATACCTTTATCTTCAAAATTTATTTAATTCATTTCTTATTCTAAAGTTGATCCTAAATATCTATATTAAGTCGTGGAGTAGGATTAGATTTTGAGTCCAACTTTTTGCCAACGTCTACATTCATTTGGGCCCATTTGGTCCATTTTCATAAATAACCCCATTTCCGCGTCAAAATATCATTTCTGAGGTTTTTGGTAGGATTCCTAAAATTGTGAAAATTTTTGTTTGTTTCTCAATCTTCAAATTGCAAGGGACCAAAAGAATAGGAAACATCACCAATTTAAGAAAACCTAATTTATTTCTGGAGAAGCCCAAAACAACCCGTGGCATTTTCATTTTTGTTCGCGCTCCAAAACCTCGGAAATGGGGTTTCCTATAGTATATGCTGTGTGCTAATGTTCCGGGGAAAAGTTGGCTGAAATCAAAGGTGTAACCAAACCAAACACGACCTAAAGTAAACTAGGAAAAGGAAATTAAGCATTCGAAATTGCATCTGATCCGCAATTCATTCATTGAGCAGGATACCCAGCTAGCTAGTGTGAAGTTGGAGACCCTAACAACTGGGTGAATTAATGCTCGGAAACACTAGTTAATTAATGCTCAAAACAAAAGTGAGAACAAACGGAAAACACTAGTTAATTCTCGGGGGGAGAGAGAGAGAGAGAGAGAGAGAGAGAGAGTGGTAGGCTTGTGAATGAGTCAGTCATTCTGTTATTGGGACGCGCGTTCATCTCAACAACTCCCCCATCTCTTCTTGTTACTTCCAAAGAGATCGAACTGCTCGCTAGCTAGGGTTTCCTTCCTCCTCCGATTCCTCTCTATCTCCAACTCAGCTCAGCCCTTGTGATACAATCCAACGGCTAAAGTCTTACGATATCACATTCTCGATCTAGCTACTTGACAGTAAAATTTTCCAGCCCGCGTATAAAAAGAGATATATATATCGTAGTCATTTCTGAGACTTTGAGAGCCCAGCTGTAGCGCTCTTTGATTTATTTTATTTTATTTTAGTTGGTTCGTCTCCTTCTATGCAGTACAGTATCAAATTGAATCGGATTGAAAATTGAATTGATTTCCGACCCTCACCAATCCATCCCCTCCCTATTAAATGCTGTAGATTTTAGCACCCTCTCAGCCAAGCCCTAGCTAACTAAGCTACCCTCTTTAATTTGTTCTCTCTCTCTCTCTCTCTCTCTCTCTCTGTCTCTCTCTCTCTCTACTGTAATCATTTCATTCATCATCACCTCCCTCTTTCTCCATCTCTTTTATATTTGTCTCTGCAACACACACCCTTGAAAGGAGCCCGATCTCTTGGGGGATGTTTCCTTCCTTCTTCCTTCTCCTTAATAAGAGCACCAACAGATTCATCGATCAGCAAAGGAACTCAGAAACAAATTCATTAGCAGGCCAAGGCGGAAGAAAGGAAGAAAGAAAAGAAAAAAAAAAGGAAAGAGAGGGAGCTTTTTCTTTGAGGGGAATGTTGTCTGGCTCGAGGCTCATCTGCCATCTATCATCATTAGCTAATGATGATCGATTGTACATAGATCTGTTCGGTGATTGAGCCGTGATGTGATCAGATCTCGGACCAGGCTTCATTCCCCTCAATCACAGCTTCCTTCACCTTCATCTTCTACTTCTCAGTCATCTCTCCCTCCCTCTCCCTCTCACTCACAGATCTTATATATATTTGGTAAGTCGATCTCTTCAGATCTAGTACTCTTCTTACTGTTTTCAGATCTACTCTTGCTACTGTTTTATTTTAGGGTTTGATCCATTATTATGATTGTGTTTAATTATTTCTGCTGCTACTACTAACATTTTGTTTAATATGGTTGAATCCTTGATGCCCATTTTTGTGATTGATGATATTGCGATGACTTGTGATTACGAGGGCTAATCAGATTGGAGTAATGATTAGGGTTTCCTTTAAACGTCTCTATCAGAGTCTCTTTTCCCATCAGATGCTGCTACTGACACCAGAGAAATGGGGGATAGTTTTTTCATCATTATACTGCCTTGTACTAGGGTTTTATCATTAAACAACCAATTCTCTGTTTATTTTGTTTCTTCTTCTTCTTCTTCTTCTTCTTTAGATTATTTTATGTTCTATCGGTTTATGTATGATCTTCTTCTTCTTCTTCTTCTTCTTCTTTTTAGATTATTTATGTTCCATCGGTTTATGTATGATCCATGGTAATTCTAATCATACAACCATTAATTGAACACTTGGGTCCTCATGAATTTTCATGCAGTATCTTAGATCTATACTTCTCTTATCTCTCATCTTTGATATATTATATATATTGTCATTTGATGATGATGATTAACACTTCGGATCACTTATTGGAATTGTTGAATCTAGCTAAACTTCTTTAATATATAACAGGTCTATTGGAAATATATAACAAATCTTTTAAGTGTGTGATTTTAAAATTTAATCAATAAACATATAATATTGTCACTGTAAAATCTCAACTCTTGTGCTTGTTAGGATTCTTCACACACATATATAGATATATATATGCTGTATATCTCTTTCTCTCTCTCACTGCTCTCCATAGCTTTTAATTAGCTGCAGCCTGCATTGATGATGGATGGAGGAATAGGTTGTTTAATGTTACAACATACTAGTCTGGGGAAGCATAAACAATATTCTTGGCTTCTTGATATATTCAAGCATCTTGCTGTTTTACTATTGGATTAATAATATAAATAATGAACCATATATCAAGCATTTCTCTCGGTACTGACATCTTTTTGTCGAAAATAACAAATCTGAATCCGCATCAAGTGTTTCTTTCTCTCTGATACATTGGTCCTTTACTTAATTTGTAAGCAAGCTGATACAGTTCCCTATGAAAACTCAACTTTGGTTGTCGTGCCCTTTTAGATCTGTACATGGCACTAATTAGCATGGAGAAGACAATTAATGTGAATGGTACTTTCCGTTTATTAATTTGTGCGGTTAATTAATGTACAACGATATCAAAAAAAAAGTCTACCAGTTAGCTCCATCTAATTTTAGCTCCCCCTGTCATCATCTCTTCAAGCTGAGAGGCACGGCAGATTGATTTGATACAAGAAAATACACTGAAGGACCATTCAGATCATGGTTAGGCATTAGGGTTTGGTTGGAGACAGGTGCGAGTTGTATCATTGTAAATATATATGCGCATATATATGTACGTACTGCTTCAGAGATAAGAGTGCTGATATGCCCATTGTTTTTGTATTTAGACCGTTGCTAGGGTTAGGGTTTTGATTTTATTGTTAGCATCCAATATATAGTTATTGTACAAATTAATGTGTGAATACAAGATGGATGGATCTAGGGGTGATACTAATAAACTAGAAACTCGCATGGAGGCCTCCTCTAGCTGCTTCTGTGAAACGATGGATGGATGATCAAGCCATGGCTCTAATTAAGCACTAATTAATTGAGCTTTCTAATTAATACCTCCTTCAGTTTGACTGTTAATTTAAGATGCAAAAGCATCATGCTTGAAAAAGAAGAAGGGAAAGAAAAAAAAAGATTCAAGAGTGGCCTAATAATTAAAGTATGCCACAATCTTTTTCGATCGTCCCTTCATGTTATTCCCTTTCGCTGTGTTTTCAATTAAATTTCCCCTCCCCTTTTTGTTGATTGCGCTTATAATTGGAAGTGACACAGAACGTTCTATCTTTTGCCCTAAATTCCTGTACTTGGCTGATTAATTTTAGCTACCGCGTACCTTGTGTCATGCTGTTCGAATGTAAATCACTGGATTATTATCGACTCAACTATATATTATGTAAAGCGAGCATCCAGCTGCGTTGACTTGTTCACCGATATATTGGGTGACTTTTTGGCTTTTCATCTCACGCGTCAGTTTACGAGAGAGTCCTCGATCGGTTTCATATATACTTGTTTTCTCATGGCTATATATATATATACTACATATCCCTAGTTAGTTAGCTAGCTAGAGGGGCAATTCAAGTAGCATAGACATGGTGTTAGGCTGTAGACAACCCTGCGGGACAACAAAAAGCTCATCAGCTGGGACTAAATTGTGGCAAGCTGGCAACACTCGTGATCCGGCCAGTTGATAAGTGTTCTGTAAATATATACAGGGTGTTCAACTTTCTCATACATACTCTTTTTCTTTCCTATTAGGGGTTGTTTGGTTGGCTGAGGAATTAAGAAAAGGAAATCAAAACACGTACCAACACACCCAGTGAACGTGTTTGATTTCCTTTTCTTACGTTGGTTGAGAGAAGGGAAAAAGAGATGTTATGCATGTAGGATCCACCCACTAGTGTAACATAATGAGATGTTATACATCGTCTGAACGTACCTAAATCGGATTTATGTGATGATGGTACGTACGTAATTAAGCATATTATTGGTGTATTGAAATTCATGTTTTCCTCATCAGGAATCGTAACTACTAATCGCTTGTTATATGATATGATTTCACTGGCTTAATTAATTTGATGTCCCTTATCTTCAGTTTTATGTACTCTAGTTTATGGGAAACCTCTGGATATTTATATTATAATATAATAACATGATGAAATATAGCTGCTGAGGAGCTGAAATAGTGTTGACCTGAATTTGGGCTCCCGGCCCGAAATGCAAATGAAACGAAATCCAAGAGAAACTCTTATCTTTCTCGCGGGGGCCGGAAAGCCCAATACTTTCTATGGCCCAAGAACGACGTGAAGCAACGAAACATGATAAATTTTCTCTTTTCTTTTCTTTTTTGATGGGGAAAGGGTAAAAATTTTAGTAAAGATAAGGCAAGGCAACGACAACGATATGGTGCGGAAATTTATAAAAGAGCTTTGCTACAGGGACTCAAAATATGTGACCAATAAAGGGGACAAGTGAGGTGTCCCCCTTCTATTGGATAATGAGTTGGCCATCATTAATGATGACCAACTCATTATCCAATAGAAGAGGGACACCTCACTTGTCCCCCCTATTGGTCCCATATTTTGGGTCCTTAAAGAATTTTTCTTTATAAAATATATGTTGGTGCGGCGAGATCACAGTCAAACTCAAGAGCCACAATTTGGTGGCCATGTATTGATCAACTTGTAATAAAGGACTAGCAAGTTGTTACTCTTGTTTTTAGCCTTTTTCTGACGGTAATTAATTTTTGTCATTCTTGAGGAAATTTATAAATTTGTTATTTTTTGGAAATTGTTCCTTCTAATTAATTAATTTGTCATGTGATGTCCTGTACGTCTTTATTCGAAATCATTTTTCTCTGAAAAAAAATCACAATCCTTCTTCACAAACGTACTGTTTCTTCGATCAATTAAATAACGAGAAATAAGAGGATTTAAGTGTTTATTCCGGAAGAGATTTTCTCAGTCCTCTTGAGCCTGTGGACCTCTGAATTCACTCAAACTATGTAGCTAGAAGCTATATAGCATCCCGCCGTTGGATATTTCTCCCGATCGTGTCTAATTTGGACCTCATTTTTTGAATAAGTCCAAATTAGTTATGGACCCAAGTCTAGTGTAGTGGTCCATGCTTGCGAGGGTTAATTAAGATAGTAGATCGGTGGTCCTTGACGAATCTTTTTGACATTGCAAGTTGTGTCGGGACAAACAAAGTTGGTTCGCAAGTTGCAACTTTGATTTTGATGGATTGATTTCACAGTTCAACCCTGAATCTAGCTGGTACGTACGCTTGGATTGGCTTTGATCTTTTTCTTGGCACGTTTGGAGCCGTAATAATAACCCAATTCTAAATTAACTGCTTTTCCGTAGTTTTTTCCTTTATATATATATATATATATAACAGTCAATATTGACGTTCGATAAGACCTTCATGTTTGGCTAATTTGATTAGAGTCATCCTTTTTGGTCTAGAATTAATTAGTCAGGGTATATTAAAAACATGATTAATGCCTCAGGGACCCCAAAAAAAGGGACCCTGAGGGGACAGGTGAGGTGTCACCCCCTGGTGGGGGTGATTTACTGTTCATGAACAGTAAATCACCCCACCAGAGGGTGACACCTCACTTGTCCCACAGGGGTCCTCTTTTTTGGGGTCCCTGTAGCAACACCCTAACAACATTGACGTATGGGCCCATACGGCCCAGACTATTCAAAATTACAGAATAAATTAACTTTTGAATCAACTGAACCGTAATAAATTAGGACAATTTTTTTTTATTACACTCCATATAATTTTTTGGACCTACCTCACTTGGGACTATACCTACACCTTGAGATGTGATTATGAT
Organism: Asparagus officinalis; assembly: GCF_001876935.1. Lineage (NCBI taxonomy): Eukaryota > Viridiplantae > Streptophyta > Magnoliopsida > Asparagales > Asparagaceae > Asparagus > Asparagus officinalis. The sequence goes on along the minus strand of NC_033801.1, from coordinate 447,599 downwards.
AACTTAGATGTGGGAGGCAAGAAATTTGATCAAAAACCCAAATAATTAAATCCTTCGGTTTTTCTATAGAGCGCCTATGAGCACTCTATAAGGGAGGAGAGAGATAAAGAGAAATGAATAGCCCATGGGCCTCCTTGATTTGCATTAATTTCTCTGCATAATTTATTTTTCTCCATCTCTCACCTCCCTTATAGAGTGCCCATGGGCACTCCATAGAAAAATCGTAAATCCTTTATCAAAAGGGCTACTCGATGCAGGAAGCTCCTGCTATGCGCAATATCTGAGGAAGGATCAGAACTAGCTAGTGTATGCGATTACCTCACAATTGACTGTCCTAACTGTTGGGGTTCTAGCTATTTTAACAACAACAACAACAACCACAAAATTTTGCGATGCTCACACCTTCAAATAGGATATTTTGTGAATTTTATGATGGAGATAACACATCTAACGCTGCCCATAAGATCAAAAGGAAAGGATATCGTAGGAATTTTTCCATGGAGAGGAGGCAGACAAATTCAAGGTCATATCAAAGGTCCGTTTGCGCTAGTTTAATTTGGTACACTATAAATTAAAAGAAGGGAAGGGTCTCATGCACACAGAAACGTACGGGCCGAGTTAAGTGGCCACTTGTGCTGGACAAAACAGGAACTAGAAGGAAGCGACATTCGCGCTCGGAGCAAAGTTCAGGCTGTTCCAGACCTGCGCGACTGCGGTGTCTCTCCCCCCCGCACGTGCCACACCCACCCCATCTTGGCCAGCGTGCCAGGCTATATATATATATATATATATATACCCTTTGCCGTTAATTATATATAATATTGTCTCAGCAAATTAAGCCTGTTTCTCGCGTTACAGGTACTCGTGTGAGCAGCGTGGCTTCTAGATGCATGAGCTAAAAGGACGCTCCGAGAGGCACCGTTAGTGAAGCCGCCAGCAGATTTTCTTAGCGCGACCTTGCCGTGTCTGCTTGAATTTTGATATGATTGATATAGCGAGATAAATTAATGATACGTAGCATCAGAAAGTGGAAAAATATGCGCGCGGTTATAATTATATGGCTAGTAAAAATGACGCTAGGCTAGCTAGCTGATATCTGAAAAATTAGCCAAAAGACTAAAATTGACCGTCAGCCGTCACTATTCCCGCAATGCAGTGTTAATATTTGATCGATGCCCAAGCGCAGGAAGGATGCGATTAGTGGGTAAACATTGAATTAATCCATACTTATCTGTGGCTTATACTATAGTATAATTATATAATATATATATCATAATATATTAATAATATTATATATATATATATATATATTGCTTTTATTGAATCTTCCTTATTATGATTAAACTATACACATGGTGTGTGTGTGTTGTGAGTAACAGCACAAGCAGAGTCCTTGTATTAACATACGAGAGTGCGCAGCCTCTCTCTTTTGTTCCCCCCACCCTAAATTTTTTGTCTCGGTCTCTGTGTGTATATATATATATATATATCCCCAAGAATAGCGTTTGTGTCTCCGTACCCTCAAGAAATTAATTAAGGGTGTAGAGCGAGCGAGCGAGCTAATTAAATGGGGTTTTGTTGTGTAGCGTAGCTGGAGGCATGCAGGGCGTTGAGGTCGATAATGTCCAACATCCCAAGCCCTCTCCGCGACTCCTCCCTTACTCTCTTCCACTTGGCCATCTCCAGCTCCGACCCGTGGCCTTCCTCTCTCTCTCTCTAGATTAACCTGTGCACTGCTCTCTCTCTCTCTCTCCCCAACAAACCTAATTAATTTGTTTGAACCTTATTTTGTACGCTTCGCTAGCCACCAATTAGTCTAGCCCTCTAGGTCTCGATCTCTTCTTCTTCTCTCTTCTTCTTGAAGAAGAAGCAGCAGCAGCAGCAGCAGGAGATCAATTACTATTTAAGATCGATGAGCTTCCACCTCCACCTCCCCCACCTCAAGAAGGAAAACTCTTCAGGCGGCGGCGGCTCGACATCGGGGCCCACAACGCCCAAGGGGTGCATAGTGATAAGGGTAGGGGTGGATGGGGAGGAGCGGCAGAGGTTCGTTGTGCCTGTGGCGTACCTCAACCACCCGCTGTTCGCCAGGCTGCTCAAGGAGGCGGAGGAGGAGTATGGCTTGAGGGGCCATCGTCATCTCCCTGCCGGTTCGATTACTTTCGAACAGGTCCGGGGGATGATCGATAGAGAGAGCAGCAGCAGCAACAGCAACGGAGGCGGACACCACCACCACCATCAGTTTCATAACAGTCTTCATCTCATCCATCTCCCCGCCTGCTTTAGAGCTGTTAAATGACGATGAGTATGAGTGTGTGTACGTATGTATGTATGCATGCATGTATGTCATCGATCCGAAATTATATATAAATAGCCCTAACTCAGCTGGGATGGTCATGTGTTTTTTTCTAATGTGGATTAAGAAGAAGAAATTGCTTCCTTTTTATTTTTATTTAATATTTTTTGTTTTGTTTGACAAGGTTTGTTGTTAATTTGTTGTGGTGATGGCCGTGGCGGTGATATATTGTCAATCAAATTCAATTCTGCCTTTGCTTCTCCTTGGAAAATGATAAGCAGCATATCGGATTTAACTAATTAACCAAGAAATTGAATAAATTTAATATTTTAAGACGTGGGTTCCGTAGAGGGGAGGGATTAATAAGTTTCTCCTAGCAATATTAAAGTTTCTTAGATATAACTACTGGATCCTATAACTGAGGATCCAATCCCCATGGCTGCGTGAGGAAGAGGAACATTAATTAATTCTACTGTAGATTAATTGCCCATTCAGATGTAAAATTAATGGGAATACAAACAGACAGGAGGAATAGGCTCTTAAATCTTTGTTAATTCTATATTAGACCTCCAACTGTTTATATAATTGTTCCGAATTGAAAGGGGTGCTATTTAAAATTAATTAATAGATTTTGGTAAGTAACTCAATATATATAGTACGAGGGTGTTATTTATAACAACCGTGCTTTTTGGCTCGCGCTTTAACGCGCGAGCCAACTCGCACATGAAACAGGGGGTGGTCCCCACTGTGTCAGTGGGGACCACCCCCTGTTTCACGAGCGAGTTGGCTCGCGCGTTAAAGCGCGAGCCAAAAATCTTTTTCCTATTTATAATAACTTACTGTATTTAGGGGTCTAATCAAGATTATGAAAGTTCGTATAGAACTAACAATTTTTTTGGCGTTGGTATGATAAATACCCAAAATAATATATACATAAAATTTATGTGCATATGAAGCACTACAGAGGGACTCATATATGAAGCACTACAGAGGGACTCATATATGTGTTTGCGTGTGTGGCTAAATCTGAAATAAAACAGATAAATCTGTTAGAGAACTGAAATGCTATATTTTAAAACTTTTTCAAGTTTAGTTATTGTGCGTTGTAGGCTGTCTAAAAATCACAATAGATAGCTGATCCCCATCAAACACCGATGATGGAAGTTACAATCTGACGACTTCCAGAAGGCTACAATTTGAAGACTTTCACGTAGATCGCTGAAGGTTATAATCTGACGACCTTCATGACAACCGATGAGAGCTCTAGTTTAACAGCCTTCACCATCAACATCGAGAGTTACAATCTGACGACTCTTGCATATCAAAGAGCTAAAGTAAAGATTACAAAATGACGATCTTTGCAACGCTTCGACAGAAAGAGACTACAAATCGATGGTCTCTTCAAATCAAGACGTGGAAGTCCTCCCCGCGTACCAGCATCAAGATGCGCCGTGTTCATAGCCACGAACGCAGCTCAAATGCAACTCCAAAAGTTACAAACGCAGCTTAAATCACCACTGGACGCAGCTCTATTCGCTGCCCGACGCAGCTCAACATCGCTGCCCGACGCAGCTCAACATCGCTGTCCAACGCAGCTCAACATCGCTGCACAACGCAGCTCAATATCGCTGCCCAACGCAGCTCCAAGCGCTGCCCAACGCAGCTCTATACCGCTGCCAAACGCAGCTTTCATCCGCTGCAAACGCAACTTCCAGACGATGCGTTCAAGCTTCCAGACACTGCGTTTGAACGCAGAATTCACTGCCAGAACTGCGAGACGATCTGGCCGTTTGCACTCGGGTTCAAAACACGCAGCTGAACAGTTTTCAAAACCGCGTTTTCCCACGATCTGACGGGGAAATCACAAAATCCAACTCAAGGAGCGATTTAATGGGGCGGTTACATCGCCATTAGCCCCACTTAGGAGCGAATTAAGCGAGTGGTTACACCCCTTAATCCCCTATAAATAACAACAACTCAACAGCAGTTAAAGATCGGGATTGTTGATAATAGGATTCGGCGCTGGAATCTTTCAGGGTCGGTTTGTTGGAACTTCATTGCAGTCAACAGGATTCCCTTAGAGCATTTCTATGCAGCTTGGAGATCTGCAAACAAGATCTTCTCTATACCTTGAGCTTATAACCGAACTTTCCGTTAAATCACTCTTTCAATAGAGTTTTAAAACTCTGTGTGCAGAGTTTCTCCACAGCGTCAAATCGTGAGGAGAAGACATCGTTCCAGTGAATCAAGACGTTCGGATCGTCAACGGAGAGCAAACTCGACGCGAGCATTCGAGGGAGGCACTCCATCGCCACCGTGAAGAACCCAGAATTAAACAAAGGGGAGAATCAAATTCATTCTCCTCTCTTTTGTAATCGGAATCCAAATTGTAATTGATTTTGAGAGGAATACAAGTCAAATTTTCCTTCATTTCTTTTACTGCAAATTTTTCCACAAACAAAAGATGGCGACTCCGCTGGGGAAGAGCTTCTCTGACGAAGAAGTGGTGGCGCAATCCGATGTTCATCTCACTGGAACCACGGTTGAAACTCTCGTCATATAGTTCGATCAAGCCAAGTATGAGGAAGTCCTCTCCTCCGGATCCCTTAGCCCCAAGGCTATACGCAAGATCCACAAAGTCTTTGTAGGCGTCAAAAAATGCTGAAAGATATCCAAATACAGCTCAAAAGGGAATCATCGAAAAAAGGCAGAAGAACACAAGTCTTGACTGTCTCGCCGTGCGAGACAGACTTGACTGTCTCGCCGCGC
>NC_033801.1:431914-441534 GCF_001876935.1 Asparagus officinalis | reverse complement strand
TTTGATCGAGTCTGCTAGCTGTGGGGGTGGGATATATAAAATGGAAAGGATTTACGGGGACGGAATGGACGATCTATATGTACATATACGGAATAGATAAGACTTCAGAGGTATCGGTAGACAAGCCCAAATTAACAAAATAATTAATCTCACGTATTGCCAACAGCAGGATGGGGACGTGAAACATTAATTACCAGCTACTAGCTAGTAGTATTACAAGGAGGAGGATAATAAAGTATGGTCGCTGGGTATGTATAGGGTTTCCAGTTGCAACTTTGAACGTATACTAGAGTCTCTACACATGTCTACCTATAGATTGGCCCCAACTCTCCCTAGGGCTGCCGGTCAATGTGAATGAATCCGAGCCTGCGCCGGTTCTCGTGAATTTTTTTTCTTTTCCACCAACTACCCCGGCCTAGCCAGCACACCTTTTGAAAGTGGGAAAATTTGGAAAAACGACCGTTTTTTAAAAATAATAGGCAAAATCGACCGTTTAACAAAATAATTAGCAAAATCGACCTTTTTTTGCACGGGACTACTAGTCCCGTGCAAAAAAAGGTCGATTTTGCTAAAATCCCCTATTTTGCACGGGACTACTAGTCCCGTGCAAAAAAATCCCCAACTCTCGCGATCGTTTCCTCCATCTTCTACTCCCTCTCCGCCCCTCATCCAAATCCCTCCCCCCTCCTCCATCATCAAATCAACAGCCCCTCCTCCATCCAAATCCCTCCGTCCCATCCCTGCGGCGGGTCAGGGCAGAGCGGCGGCGGGTCAGGGGCAGAACGGCGGCAGTGGGCAAGGGGAGCTTGACAGCGAGCTCAGGGAGGTGGAGTAGGGGCTTGAGGAAGGAGGAGGGCCGGTGGTTGAGCTTGGGTCTGAGGGTGGAGGTAGTGGGGCTCTTGGGTTTCTTGAAGAGGGAGAGAGAGTGGGTGAACTGAGAGATGGAGAAGAGAGTGAGATGGAGGGGATTAAATAGAAAAATTGGGTATGATCGGAGGCGACGGAGGATCGGGTTTGGAGGATGGGACGGAGGGATTTGGATGGAGGAGGGGCTGTTGATTTGATGATGGAGGAGGGGGGAGGGATTTGGATGAGGGGCGGAGAGGGAGTAGAAGATGGAGGAAACGATCGCGAGAGTTGGGGATTTTTTTGCACGGGACTAATAGTCCCGTGCAAAATAGGGGATTTTAGCAAAATCGACCTTTTTTTGCACGGGACTAGTAGTCCCGTGCAAAAAAAGGTCGATTTTGCTAATTATTTTGTTAAACGGTCGATTTTGCCTATTATTTTTAAAAAACGGTCGTTTTTCCAAATTTTCCCTTTGAAAGTCAATGAAATTCATTGTGATTTGTCACCAGTGACATGCACCAGGATCTCCGTCATCTCTACTGTATTCATATTTACACAGTGCTGAAGGATAAGGGATTCACGTGTCAGCCCAAAACAAAAGCCCCTCTACCACTCCCCCTGAGTTTTATTGCCGTCTGTACACATCCTTCGGCATCAGCCTGCAGGGGTATTACATCCTTGTATTCTGTTCTTTTAGGCCATAATTAATTTAACTCAATGTAGACTAGCTTTTAGGCCATACTGTTTGTTTTAATTTAATTCATGTGTCGAATAACAGCCCAACCTGCTAAAACTTAAAACGGTTCTTAAATGTTTCGACAGTTTAGCGTATCTCTTTTATTTAAAGAGAGAGGGGCAACAGTATATGACCAATTCCTAAAGGGTGGTGCTATAAGAACCAAAAAACATATCAAAAAACATGGAACTCTACATGGGACATGAGAAGTGTCACCTCCCTGTCCCATGATGCACTGTTCATAAACAGTGCATCGTGGGACAGAGATATGAACAGTGCATCATGGGACAGAGAGGCGGCACCTCACATATCCCATGTAGAGTCCTATGTTTTTGGGTCCCTAATGCGTTTTTCATTCCTAAAACAGTAAGAAGTATGAGTCTTAATCATGCTTTTGAATGACAATTGCTGATTTCAGAGGAACTTAATGATTGAAATAAGTCTTTTAAAGAAAAATATTAACACAACTAAATGTTAGATAGCGGATTCCTAATCTATTTTGGTAACATGAGCTTATTAGGATTCCTAATCTATTTTGGTAATATGAGGTTATTAGGATTCCTAATCTATTTTGGTAACATGAAGTTATTAGAATTCCTAATCTATTTTGGTAATAGGTTATTAGGATTCCTAATTTGTTTTGGTTTTTGGTTTAGAATTCCTAATATGTTTATGATTTTAGGATTTCTATATATATGGAACAATTGGAAGAGAGAATTGAGAAGCAAATTGGGAATATTTGGAGCACAGAAAAAGGAGAGTTTTTCTGAGCAATTGTTTGAGGGTTTATTTGGAGAGATTAAGAGATTTGTTGGTGAGATTAATTTATTCCTTCGAGTGATTTGTAATCTCAGTTTGTACTCTTCTTCTCTATTAGTAAAAACCCAATCCCCTTCTTGCCCCGTGGACGTAGGCAATTTGCCGAACCACGTAAAACTATTGTGTTTGGATTTGTGTTATTGTTTTGATTTGGTTAGCCTTTATCTCGACGTTTGTTTGATTTGATTCTCGAAGCACGCCCGTTTGGTTGTCCCGCTTCCGCTGCGCTAAAAACATCACTCTTTTTACTCAAAATCTCAAAGATAAAAACTGAAGTTGCCCCTTGACAAAAAAACCAAGCGCAAGTAGCTAAGTACCAATTAACAAAACTGTAACAAATATTTAAATGCGTAAACAACTCAAATAGTTTGATATTATGTATCATATCTCATTTTGACACTGCCACAAAGAAGGAGGTTAGATAAATTCGTCGGAATGAGGTTGATCAGGGATGCTAACTTCTCCGAATATCTAATATAGAGTAGAGTTGTTCTTCCCTGCACATGCAACAACTCACAAGAGAGCTATAAAAGTTTAATAATTGGATACAAAAATGGACTAAATAGTTAAAAAATGAATAAGGAGTTACAACTGTTCGCGTCGAAAGTTGCTGTTTTCATTGCTATCGAATCTATTACAACTTTAGTCATTACAATAAACTCGAATAAAAAAAAAGTTGATCTTTTTATAAGATCTCCTTACACAATAAAAGTAAAACAAGTTTACAACTTTATCAAACAAACGCAGAGATCGTTTATCGGTCTTCTGCTTGCGTGGGTGTCTTTGCCTGTGCCGGGGTTTATCCGTGGACCACCGTCGATCAGATCTGATTACTGAAAAATCGGGCAAAGCTTCGTTGATTCGCGAAGGAATCAAGAAACCGTAGCGCTTATCTCGGCAACGGCGAGATAATTGCTCTTCTTAAGATTATCGCAACGGGATAATCTTAAGGAACGAACCCGGGGAACTGTAGATCTGACGAATCTCTCTCTCTTGCGTTGAAGAACTCGATCCGATCTCTCCTCCTCCTCTCTGAAATTTGTGCACCTTCAGTCTTCAATCCGGCAGGGCTTCGCCTAATCTTCAAAATTCCAGATCTGAAAAAATTAGGCTCCAGAGGCTGTATTTATAGGCTTCCAGGAGGTCCGGGCGGTTAAAACCGATCGAAAACCGTCAAAAACACGTCCCAAGTGCGAGACAGTTCGGGGTGTCTCGCACATGTGCGAGACAGTTTGTACCCTCTTCAGTATTTCGGCTCTAATTCTTTCATACTACCTCGGAATCAAGTGATTCAAGTTGTGTTGGAAAGATAACGAAAAGATCTATAACTTTTATCTTTTAAGATTCTTCAGATTCGAATTGAATCATGGTGAAAACAGCTTCACAAGGTCCGAGACACCTTTGGGTGTCTCGGCCAGGTCCGAGACACCTTTGGGTGTCTCGGCTATTTTGGTTATAACTTCCTCATATGATCTCCAAATGACCTGATTCCAAATGGGTTGGAAAGCTGACAAAATTATCTATAACTTTCATGTTTTAAGTTTCTTTAGATTCAAAACTAATCATGGTCAAAACAGCTCCACAAGGTCCGAGACACTTATGAGTGTCTCGGCCAGGTCCGAGACACCTTTGGGTGTCTCGGCTATTTTGGTCATAACTTCCTCATATGACCTCCAAATGACCCGATTCCAGATGGATTGGAAATCTGACAAAAATATCTACAACTTTCATGTTTTAAGTTTATTCATATTCAAAACTAATCATGGTTAAAATAGCTCCACAAGGTCCGAGACACTTATGAGTGTCTCGGCCAGGTCCGAGACACCTTTGGGTGTCTCGGCTATTTTGGTCATAACTTCCTCATATGACCTCCAAATGACCCGATTCCAGATGGATTGGAAATCTGACAAAAATATCTACAACTTTCATGTTTTAAGTTTATTCATATTCAAAACTAATCATGGTTAAAATAGCTCCACAAGGTCCGAGACACTTATGAGTGTCTCGGCCAGGTCCGAGACACCTTTGGGTGTCTCGGCTATTTTGGTCATAACTTCCTCATATAACCTCCAAATGACCTGATTCAAGATGTGTTGGAAATATGACAAAAATATCTACAATTTTTATGTTTTGAGTTTCTTCATATTCAAAACGAATCATGGTCAAAACAGCTCCACAAAATCCAAGACACCTTTGGGTGTCTCGGCTCAAGCCGAGACACCCTTGGGTGTCTCAGCGTGAACCGAGACACCCTTGGGTGTCTCGGCTTTGGCCGAGACATCCTTGGGTATCTCGGCCTTGGCCGAGACACCCCCAAGGTGTCTCGGTTGGGCCAAGACACCTCAGGGTGTCTCAACTCAGGCTGAGACGCTCCGTCATGCACGTTTGTTCGTTTCCGCCGTAACTTCTTCATCCGAACTCGGATTTGAGCGATTCAAAGTACGTTGGAAAGCCGACGAGGAGTTCTATAAGCTCAAATGATTATATTATCTGTGGAATAAATGAGACACAAAGGGCATTTCGTCTTTTGTAAGTGACACGGGGCTCCCGATCAGTTCGTATCCTTATTATTCTGAAACTCCGTTGCTTCACATAGTTCGTCAACCCACTTCATGTGTTTGTCGACATCAATCAAGATCCTGTGACTTGGATTGTGACTTTCATTGTCTTTTCTTAGCACTGAGCCGTTCGTGGAGACCTATAGGTAATTTTCGATGCCTACAACAACATTTTTTTTCCATAACTGGGAGGTATAAAACTTCAATAACTGGGTACAAAACTAGACTAAAGAGTTACAAAAAATAAATAAGGAGTTACATAATTTTTTTAAGAACTGAGAGCTATAAAACTTCAATAACTGGATACAAAACTGGACTAAAGAGTTACAAAAATGAATAAGAAGTTATAATTTTTTTTCCAGAACTAGGAGGTGTCACGCCCCGCTTCCCAAAATACCCGGGAATCGGAACGTAAACAAGCCCGCGACGTATTAGATCAAGGAGAATAAATAAAAACATTTCTCCTCAACCTAATACGCTAAGCGTCTGGAAATAAATACAATGCGAAGTCACAGGTCCCCGATCATAGATAGCCAGAATATAATAGGCAAACTCAGAATAAAAATATCATATCACAAATGGGATAACATCTGAGTCATAATATTCGGGTCAACACGCCCTTATACAAAACTGAACAAATGAACTGAAGAAATATAAAATACATTGATCAAGCAGAAATGAAAAGAACTACAAAAGCAACTAAGGCCAGCAGATAAATAAAGAAAAGACTAGGCTTCGACTTCTTCTTCTACTCTGTCCGCTAGGCACTCCTGCTGAGAATACTCGGCTCTGGCGATCTCCCAGCTGAACCTGTTCTCCCTCTAAGTCTGACGTACACCAGAGAAAACAGGTGTACGTCAGCGTGTATGGCATACGGTAAGACCCCACAAAGAAAATAGAACGAATGAAAATCCAATGCGAAAAACGATACGATAACAGAAACAACAAAAGAACGTACAACTGAAATCCACAAATCAACATAAAAACACTACTAAATCATGATAACATAAAGCATCCAAAATCGATCAGGTAACGAGATCATGCAGCTAGCGATCAGACTAATCATCCAAGTAACATGGACATACATTAGATGGAATTGATACCTAAAAATCTACAATATGAGACGTAGTACGTCGAGCGAAATAATCCAAACAAGGAAACCCTCATGTATCTACCATATGTCTCAAATTATAGATTAAATATTAATCCCGATCTATGTATGAACAGAAATACAAATAGTCTACATCTCACAAAACCAACAAAGTCCACCATAAGACACGCAAGTATATTATTCTTGTTTTACATGTTATTTGAATTGGAGAAGAATATTTTTATATATAATCGGGTCCCCGTAAACCTGTCCGGGGGCCACCTTCAAGTCAAGTATTGGCCCTCTGGCCCATATATATAACACTCACGATATCACGATAACAGAAAAGCGCTGTGTTTGTTTATATACATGCTATATTCTCCGTCCAATTCCCCTTTATAACCCCATGTTTGTCATATTAATTATGCAACTGTACATAAAATATTGTGCACTAGCCACGGAGTTACCGTGGAACGACTTCTGTAAAACTATAAAAATAACCGTGACCAATATTGTGCACTAGCCACGGAGTTACCGTGGAACGACTTCTGTAAAACTATAAAAATAACCGTGACCCGTTACACGTCCGATCAAGAGTACATCGTCTAGTCAATGCTATAATAATAATAATCAAGGAAACCTCATATCGGGATATCGATATCGAGGGAACTCGGGACTCCTCACATCGGGATATCGATGTCGAGTGAGTATAACCATGCTTTGAAGCACGCTTATAAATCATACTTTTAACAGAATTCGTCTTCATATACAGTCTCTCATATTGGATAACAACTAAGTGATAGCACAACAAACTTCCACCCAGCTATTCATGTCAAGCAATCCCACGCAGGTAATAATATATCACAGACTAATCTTATTAACCAATTACTAACAAATATAAATATTAAAATGACAAGTCAATAAGTAATGGGATCTTGCTTGCGAGTATCGTTGGAATGTCTCGGGGCTCCGACGGGCTCGCTGACGGCTAGAAGGTGGCGATTCTCTAACTGGGTATGCGTTGGCATATGATCAAACAGGTGGCGTGTGGCGACACTAAGGTGGGCGAAACTGATCGGATCTGAACGGCGGATGACGAGGTTGATGACGAGGCGATGGGGCCGATGCGGACGCGGTACGACGGATCTAATCGATCGAGTCATGACAGATCTGCTGGAGGTGGATCTGGTCTGCGACGTCGGCGGCTCGAGCGGGGGTGAAGGCAGTGGCGTGGTCGGAGCTCAGATTTGCGGTCGTCGGAGTTGGGCGGCTCGACATGGATGTCGGGCTGCTGGTTGGATCTGCAGGGGGTAGTCGGCATCGGGCTGAGGTGTGACGCCCCTAGGTTCACACAAGGCTGCAGTCCGAGGTGAAGCCAAGAATGTCGCTAGAATAGATAGTCGAACACTAAAGTGTGTCGCCATCAACCTGCGACTCTCCGGGCTCCTGGCTCGTGACCTGAAAGGGGGAGGGACAACGAGCGTCAAAGCGCTAGCGAGCAACATCACAACCAACCCCAAGGGAGAGGGCTCGTTGTATAAGAAAATACAGTTATCACAAAATACATATATATAAAATCAATTATCCTAAAAATAAACAATAGGTTTTAGTACTTAGGAAGTTTCAACACGGACATAGGTACCTCGAGCGAAGTAATCCAAACAAGGAAACCCTCATGTATATACCTTATATCCCAAATTGAAAGTCCCTAAGTACCAAACCCGGAGTCCAATACGTGAACAGAAATAAGTAATAAGGAAATACAACCCATCTCAGAACATAAATACAGTACCTTGTACTGACCTACATAAATACCATGCCGTATTCTACATAAGTGTCGTACTCAGCCTAGGTAGCTATCATGTCTCATCGGTATTAAAATGTCGTGTCCCAAACTCAAATGTGTACCATACCCAAGGTTTAGCAAAAATGTCCAACGCATGGACTAAAAGGAAATGCAGGTCCAACACATGGACTAAAATAAAATGCATGTCCAACACATGGACCAAGATGACAAGTATCCAACACATGGATCAATAAAAATGCATGCTCAACACGTGGACTATGAACGAAGAAGTGTAATTCTCACTAGCATATGTGGAAATACATATACATGTCCCAACTGTGCACGTGTTTCAATGTGCGGGTCTAAATTCGTATCATTCAATTCCCATGTATCGGTAAGTTACTAACATCACAAACTAGTGCGAGGCATAAGAGGTGAACTCTTAAGCACACGAAAAGAACAACAAAAAAAATCAACATGCGGATAAAACTGCAAGGCGGTCGACCGCAGAGATCACTCCGGTCGACCGCTCGCAGAGTCGAAAGTCACTAGGCTCAAAACTGAGCGGCGGTCGACCGCAGAGATCACGCCGGTCGACCGCTGAAAGGGCAGAAACGATCCTGTTGGAAAAAATTTCGCGACGGTCGACCGCTTATCCCGATGCGGTCGACCGCTGGGCGGACAGAACCCTGTTCTGGGTTCTGTCAGCTACCGAACTCATTCAAAAATTTGGGGATTTCTATACTCACTCTACTTTAACATTTAAATAGTGAACCATGGCAATAAACAACAAGTTTAAATGGTTAAAACCTCATTATCAAAAATCCCAAACCTTAGACAACATGATTTTAAAAGTTCTTAAACAGTAAAAATGAGTTTAACTCTCCTAAAAGCATTTCAGTTCAAAATCTCATTTTATTAAACATCATTAGTGAACTTTTTAAGACTGAAATATATGATTCTTGCACCTCATGCCATAAGGTCTACTTTATCTACAAAAGATACGATTTGGGCTCAATAAAAACCGGATAAAAACTCAAATCTACGCATAAAAACGAAAAGGGATGAAGTTGGGCGAGATGTTACTCGCCTACGACGAAAACGAAGCCCTAGATCTGGAGGAAGATGATCCCTCTCGCTGAAACCACCAAAAATCCGCTGAAAAACCCTTCAAAGCTCCTCCAAATCACCAAAGAGTGAGGAACTAGGGTTTGAGGGGAGAGAGGGGGCTAGGGTTCTGATCTCAGATGGAAAAATGGGGCTCTCTTGGGTATAATAGTATATATACTATCCCCACAATCCGACCCGAACCCGACCCGAAATCTATTAAGACCCAACACAGAAAAACTCTTTGCCCACTGTGCGGTCGACCGCCGCGCCCAGCGCGGTCGACCGCACAACAGGAGAAAAGTCCCCTGAGTGCCCGACTGCTGTGCGGTCGACCGCCGCGCACGTCGCGGTCGACCGCACAGCAGAACAACTGCCTGCTATGCCTGCTTGACATCCTAATCAATCCACTTGTTTTCTCCAACATAGAATTTCTTGCTAGGCTCCCAAACACTATTCATCACATTTAAAATATATATATATGATAAATTTTCACAAAAGAATTATTCATCACTAATAATTCAATATATATTTATATATATATATCTTTATAAAATTTACGGGGTTCTACATATATATATAGCTTCAGGTATTTAGCAAATATTCTAACAAAATATTGTTCATTGTAAACATACGATGATCATTCTTATTCCACTTGGATTTCTCCAAAGTGGG
>NC_033801.1:417733-430914 GCF_001876935.1 Asparagus officinalis | reverse complement strand
CCCTAACCCTAACCCTAACCCCAACCCTAACCCCTAACCCCTAACCCCTAACCCCTAACCCTAACCCTAACCCTAACCCTAACCCCTAACCCTAACCCCAACCCTAAACCCAACCCTAAACCCTAAACCCAACCCCAAACCCAAACCCAAACCCAAACCCAAACCCAAACCCAACCCTAACCCCAAACCCAACCCCTAACCCCTAACCCCAACCCTAACCCCTAACTCCAACCCCTAAACCCAACCCCTACCCCTAACCCCTAAACCTAACCCTAACCCTAACCCTAACAAGTGCCAGGTTGGTGCCAACCCAACGTAGTGTTGGAGTAGTATAAAATTTCTAGTTTAGTTATCACACTTCCCTTGCTCATTTATAGTCTATCAATCAATCTATCTATAGGGGGTGTTTGTTTCAAATCCTATAATTTTAGGATATGGATTTTACCATGGGATTTGAAATCCATAGATAATTTGGTATGGGTTGGGATTCCTAAAACTTTGTTTGTTTCAATAATATTTTGGTATTTTGAATACTATAATTCGTAATATTATTGTTTGTTTTAAACTTTTTGGAATTTGAAATCATTAATTTGTCTAGCACTTTTGAAATCTACCCCACATCCCACCCAAAAAAGAGGATTTCGCAAATCCTTAAGGGCTTGTTTGGATTGAGGGGAATGAGGGTAAAAAGAAGTTAGGGGAACCATTCAACTCCATTCACCTTGTTTGGGAACACTTAGGAGGTGAAGTTAATTCGCCCTAGTTCCCCTTGGTTCACCTCCTAATACTATAAAATTTGTTACCCACCAAATTGGGGTGTAACCAAGGGGAAGGGAACTCCCTTCCCTTCCCTTCTCTCAGTTTCCCTTAACTTACCTTCACCCCCCTACAAATCCAACATGCACTATTTAGGGATTTGATATTCTAAAATTTGTTTTGGAACAAACAAGTTTTATGGAATTCTAAAACCCAAAAAAAACCCACTTTTTAATCCTAGAATTTGAAATTCCACCCAAATGCCAAAATTCTTTTGAAACAAACACCCCCTAAAAGAAGGCCCTGATCGTACAATTGTCATACTTCTAGAGCTCTGGCTCCTGAGCTTCTATAATTAACGTTATAAACCTTACATCTCCTACAATAAAAATGAAGAAGAAAATTTTTTTAACTGATGGGAACTCCGAAAGTACCCATACTTGTTTTTTTTTATTTATCCAGCTTGGAAAAGGATGAATTTTCCTTTACCCAATGTTTTCAATGTTTTAGACTAGAAGCCCAACTCCGAATTGCCCTTTCCAAAAGCATCAAACCTAGGCTACATCAAGGCTAGTAAGGATATCCCAATTTCCCTTTTCGAAACAGCAAAAAGCTAGGTGATTTTCAAAAACATAAGAAGCAATTGTAATGTGATTTTTACGTTTCACAAATATACCGAACAATATAATTTTGACATTTGTGATACTACAAATGTGATAGTACAGCTTATTAGAGTGATAGATATGAACAATATAATTATGAAAGTTCACACACATCCCCAACAATCCTCCGAGAATCGAGCATATTATTCTCAAAGATACATCTCAGCAGTTTCTGTTAACCTTTCCTTGGACTAATCAATACAAAAAAAGCTAATTGGCCCAGGATACTCTTTTTGGCATGAATGAGAATCAAAAGCTAATTGGGCCTACTTAATAATAGAGCGCCGAAAAAGGTTAAATTCAACTGTAACATTATCAAGTTTATTGGGCTCCTTTTGATAGCCCAGCAAGTTATTGTTTTCACTTTTCAACCTTTCCTATGAAATATGGTGTTATCGATTTCTTCGGAGGAGGATAAATCGAATCCCCGCAAAATAATTTACGGCTCTCATTTTTTTTATTGCAGGAGGCACAAGCAAGCACTCTATTTAATTTTATTGGAGATCAATTACATTTTCATTTGAACATGATTGGAGCTTCATAGGTAAGGATGCTAAACTGTATCTGTATCCGAGTAAATTTTCGTAACCGTATACGGATATGGTTAATCAAATCTATAACCGATAGGATATGATTACAGATATGGTTTTATAGTGAATTATCTGTATCCGTATCCATATCCAAAATATTCGAATACATAGTAGTCATACTCTTACAATAGTTTTGATTCTTAGATTATGGATTGATGGTTAATTTTGCTTATCAAGATGTCTAATCTTAACTTTTCAGTTATAATGAAGATATTAATGAACTCTTTTGTATCACATGAACTATATTTTTCTCAATACTAACTACTTTTCTCATATTTATTTTGTATCCATATGCATATCCACTTATATATCCGCATGTATATTCGTAACCGTATCCAATTTTAGTGGATATAGTTATAAATTTTTCTTACCAAGATATATTCATATTTATATCCGTATCTGAGATGGGTAAGTGAATATGAATATGATAAGCATCATATCCAAGCCGTATCCGGACGGAATGCACCCCTATTCATAGGTATTCAACAGAGTACAAACCTTTCACAACGACAAGTTCCGAATAAAAATTTGTACCAAAATTAGAAACAAAGAAAATAGGAGTGCATCGGAACTCTTTTCTACTCCGCTTTTGGCCTTGCATTGAGATCCTCATCGTCATTGGTGGTTGTGCTAGAGAGTTGCTGAGTTATGTCCGCTTTTGGCCTTGCATTGAGATCCTCATCGTCATTGGTGGTTGTGCTAGAGAGTTGCTGAGTTATGCTGGCTGTGCAGCCGCAAATGATGGGCCTAGCAAAGCCTTGACGTGTTTACCCTTCATAACCAAATAGATGTAGCAACCAACGACCATTGTAAATGTTTGGTTGAACCTCACTTTAGGTTTGACTTTGACCCCCATAATATGTTTGTGGTGTCATCATTTTAGTTAAATGTACTACACATTACGGGTAAGGTATCTTATCTGACCTAATCTTCTATGTTTCTCCTTTTGCTAATTTAATTGAAAATACGTCGACATGGGTGTTGACATATCCTATTCCTTCTGTCTACATAAATTTAAATTTAATCTTTGCACATAGGCACTATGAAGCTTCGTAGTAGTTGATAATCACAATCACATTGTTAGTTTAGGAAAATAACTGGTAATTTATAAGTAAGAAACAAATAAATATCCCTCTTTAGTTGATAAAAAGTTGCATAATTTTGTACTACACGCATAGTCCTAATAGAAATCCAAAACAAAACATAGTATCTTCTCCATTCTCGTCCTATTATCATTCAGCCTTAAGCATAAACTACTTTGAAGATACTAGAGTAGAAAATGCTTTTGAAATTAAATTTTTAGTAGAAATAAACCATGAATATTCAAATGATACATGGCTGTGAGACAAACATAAATTCCAAACAGTTTGCAAATTATCCAGAGTAGTTAGTATATATACCTAATTAGTAAAGTTCTTATTTTCTTCTGAGACTACGAGATATAATGATTAAATCAGCATGACGAAATTCATGAGGTTCCAGCACAATATTGTTATAATGTTAGATAAAAATTAAATCTTATCCAACTTATATATGTAAATTATGTGATGCACTATCTATTATGTTATTTTTTATAAGTACATATTCCTTAGTTGAGTTCCTTTTTTCTTCTGAATGTATGGGATGTATGATTGGATCAACATGGTGAAAATTGTTTTCTTCCATTACAATATTTAATGTTTGGATATGTTAATTGTATGGAAATTATTCTCTTAGCTTAAATATTTTTGGCTTAGTACTGATTTGTATACTATTTGAAAATCATGACTATATATATGGCATGGATAATAGGGTCATTTAAAATGTTTATTATTGGCTTCTATTCATTTTATGATGGTCATCTAATATAACCTGAGATGGCACGGGTGATATGGTCACCATTGCAAGTGTTGAAGATATTACACTGCACGTGCTTCTCTCTAGCCAGATACAAATGAGTTTCTCTTTGTTCAAATTTATCTCTTTTCTCTCAGGAGCATACAAAAAGTGAATTTTCTGCCTTTTTTCCTTCATATTCCTCTTGTTGATTAATTATTAGGTTAAAAAATTTATCTAGGTTTTCATTATTAACTTAAGTTGTTTCTTATGACCCGAGGCGAGTTTATGAACAAATTTGGATTGCTTAATATTCTATATTTTAGTCTTTGAAGCCCAAAATGTTAACTTTTCCATAAATCTAAATAAAAAATTCCTCAAGGACCCAAAATATGGAACCAATAGAGGGGACAAGTGAGGTGTCCCCCTCTTATTGGATAATGAGTTGGCAATCATTAATGATTGCCTACTCATTATCCAATAGGAAAGGGACATCTCAATTGTTCCCCTATTGGTCTCATATTTTGTGTCCCTGTAGCAAAGCTCCATCTAAATACATTAATGAAAACTTTTGTCCTTGCGGCCAACAAGTGTCACTTCTCAATTAAATAATTAATTTCCTAAAATAAATAACTAGATTTTTGAATTGCCAAATATACGGTCTTCCTCTGCAACTGCCATGTGGCAGTATATTCTTGAAAATTCTGCATTTGAAATCAATCTTATGTCCTACGCATGTCTCACTTCAGCATTAATTTGAAGTTTTTGAGACCTTTCAATCTTGTCTGGGGCAGTGAACCGTCATCTTGGAAAAACATTCTATGGACTTTACATTAAGCCTAGGGTGTCCAAAAAGCCCGCCGGCCCGGGCCCGGCCCGGCCTCGCCTCGGCCCGAAAACCCGGGCCAAGTTCGGGCTCCGGGCCGGGCCCGGGCCGGCTCTTTTGTGCCCGGCCCGGAATAGTAGTTTTTTTTATTTTTTTATTTTTTATGTATTATATTATATATGTATATATAAATATATATAATATGTATAATATATGTATATATAATATATTTTTATATATGTATAATATATGTATATATAACATATTTCTATATATGTATAATATGTCATATGTGTGTATATATACTCTCTCTTAGTATATAAGTATATATAAGTATATATGTATAAGTATATATAAGTATACTTTCTCTTATATAAGTATATATAAGAATACTCTCTCTTATATATGTATAATGTATGCATGTATGTATATATATACTCTCTCTTAGTATATATGTATATATAAGTATACTCTCTCTTATATAAGTATATATAAGTATACACTCTCTTATATATGTATAATATATGTGTGTATATATATATATATATATGTGTGTGTATACTCTCTCTCTTAGTATATAAGTATAGTATATTACAACTGCTACTTCTTCCCCATTGGCCCAACGGGCAATGGCTACTTATGCGATTTTCTCTCTCAAGTTATAACTTATAAATATATACAATATATTTACATATAATATATGTATATATAATATATATAATATATGTATATATAATATATAATTACATAATAATTTGTAAGTATATACTAATACATAACTATATAAAATATAATAAATTTAAACTAATTTTTAGCATTTTTTATAAAAAAAATTGAAAAAATTCCGGGCCGACCCGGAGCCCGACCCGGTTGGGCCCGGGCCCGGACCCGGCCCGGGGTACCCGGGTCCGGGCTCCGGTTTTGCCGGGCCGGGCTCCGGTTTTCCGGGTCGGGCCCGGATTTCCGGGCCGGGCCGGATGGAGAGACCTACCTAACCCTAACCCTAACCCCAAACCCTGAACCCTAACCTTAACCCTAACCCATAACCCATAACCCTAACCCTAAACCCTAACCCTAACCCTAACCCCAACCCTAACGAGCAACCTAGACGGAAATTTTCGTCTAGATTGCTTCATTTCCCGTCTATGTTGGTACACCTAGACGAAATTACGTCTAGTTTACTCCGTCTAATCTTATTCCGTCTAGGTTGGGGCAAACTAGACAAAATTCCGTCTAGGTTGGGGCAAACTAAACAGAATTCCGTCTAGGTTGACCAACCTAGACAGACATCAACCTAGACGAAAGTAAGAAATCCGTCTAGGTTGTCCTAGACGAATCCGTCTAGATTGCCAACCTAGACGGATTTCCGTCTAGGTTGCTCCGCTACTCTTTTTTTCTTCTTTTTTTTTTTTTTTGCTTGCAGATCTACGTTTAAAGCTATAATAATATTCAACAACAAAAGCGAGGCTACAAATTGGTGAGCATGTCAGACCACCTTAATGAAATAAACACAAGATCAATAAATACTACAACTTAAATATGTGCAAGTAGTGGGTTAAAAGTTTAAACATTGTGGAAATGTCGATGACATTACAGAATGCAAACATTATGATACGCTAAGCCTTTTTATGGGAATCACCTACAGCACCACAGAATGCACACTAGGCAATTCACTTTCGAATCCATTCATTATAGCCATTTGTAAATGACTTTCAATATTTGATCTACTTTCTGAGAGTTCTCCACCAATCCGTTCAAGAGAACCTAATAATTTCACAAATTCAAATACATAGTCACAACATGGAAAGAATAACAAGCTGAAGAAAAAGAACTGAAAAACAAATTTATAGATCTCACTGTTTCAATATACCTGCGAAATCCAGAAACAGTTCAGAATTGCAATTCTAGCATCTCTTGTATTTCATTAAGGTGGTCTGACATGTCACACAATTTTGCAGCTCGCTTCTAAGGCGCTGTTTGGTTCGCTATTATAAGGTGGAAAACTTAGAAAACCCCTCCACGTCAGATTTTTAGCCCTCCACGTCATTTTTTTGTTTTTGTTCATTCTTTGTGCCGCTTTGTTCGCTCGGATGGAAAGGGAAAACTCTGCTGAAATCGCCGCCACTAAAAAAATTTTCCTCTCCGTTTCCTTCCCAACAAGTGAATTAATGTAAAACTCTGTCACTGTCATTTTTTCCTTCTCTGCTTTTGTTACAAAAGTTTTCCTTTTTTCTATGTCGAACCAAACACAAAAAAAATAAATACAGTTGGTTGTCCCGCTATTTTTATGTGCGAACCAAAGCAAACAATCTATTTCTTGGAAAAGTTTAGAAAACTCAAAACTTGTGTTTCTTTACAGTTAATTGCATTCTCTATATCAAGGAAACGAACCAAACAGCCCCTAAGATTCTAAATTCATACGGAAGAAATGAAGAAAAACTAATTCAATTGAACACAAGGAGATAAGACTATTATCACAGAGTAATGTTTGACTAGCACTAACATCATTTATTTTGTTTGAATAACTATCAATGTGTCAAAAAGCTCCGGTATGAAGCTCACTTCATGCATTTTCAAAATATAAGCAGTCACAATTTTCTACACAGACAATGACCTATAATATCCAATTTATGAAACTCAATTTATTTGTTCAAAACTTATGGTAATTGGCATAAAGGCTTACAGTCTTGTGCTGCATGTATTCATCATATGCTTCAGCCACAGAAGATTATGACTAGAAGCACTCATACTTGAGAATTTATAGGGATGCTTATGCTAGAAGTACTCATACTTGAGAACATACATAAATCACTATGCAATTTATGTACAAGGAAGAAATCATGGTGAAAAAGAGCGACTTGTAACTATTCAATTATTAGAGGAGAAGCATTCCTAAGCAATACCACAATATCACTAAATGTACCAAATATTTAAGGGAAATAAGGTAGAATCCCCATTTCACAGAATTGAAGGTCAATTACTAAGCATTCTATAAACTAGATGAGACACTTTGTAACAAAACCATCCCAAGTAACTAAGCTGATCTTTAGCTTATCATCAAATGCAGGCCAGCAAACAATAACACGTTCAGTAATTACAAATAAACAGACACCCATAACAAATAGTAATATGAAAACTCGACTCGCTCAGCAAAAAAAAATTGATCCACGTGAATTTTAATACACTACATAATAAGCAATAAAGTTAAAGTTTAGAGGTAACCCCTAAAATGATCAATTTCAATAATCAATTAGCCTTAAAAAAATAAAACAAATTACCCAAATAATAGCGAACCTGTGATGGATTATGTCGCGTCGTCGCTCGCTTTGCCCGCGGATGGAAGGCGTCGACCACGGGCTTTGATCTGTTCGTGGTAGATTCCGAGAAAGGCGGACGGAAAACGAGGAGGAAGGCGAGAGAACCGAGAAGGGGGGAAGCAGAGGGTAGGTCGAGGCGGCGTTTATCCTATCTCAAGGGGTGGGCGAACGACGGCAGAGGGCGCGAGATGGGCGGCGAGGGACGAGATCAGGGAGAGAGCGGCGCGGATGGGGCGACGGAGGAGATCAGAGGAGAGAGAGAGAGAGAGAGAGTTTGCGCGATGGGCGGCGAAAGAGATCAGAGGAGAGAGAGAGAGGTCGGGTGGAGGGGGGGGATTTGGAAGAGGCCGTGTGAATTTTTTTTTTTTTTTTGGCGGTGGTGGGGAATTTAGGAAGAGGGAAATTTTCGCGGGGGTGGAAAATTTTGGAACGACAGAAATGAAATTGGAGGCGGAATAGGCGGGGGATAGGGTTTGGGTTTTTTATTTTTAAAAATCAAAAAGCAATTTAGACAGAAATTTGTCAACTTAAATGGAATTTCTATTTAGGTTGCTTTTTAATTTTTAAAAAATAGAACAATTCCATCTAGTTTTCTAGTCTAGACAGAAATGTCCGTCTAGAATGCCGCAAACTAGACGGAATTACTTCCGTCTAGGTTGCCTCAAACTAGACGGAACTCAATTCCGTCTAGTTTGGTCATTTTTCTACTAGTGGAAATTTTATAGGCAGACACGCTACCATAACAGTACAACACTGTTGCTACTCGTTTCTGTCCTCTCTCTCTATCATGCTCTGTGAGGGGTGTTAACGTAGCGGATACGGCTCGGATATGGCACTTACCATATCCATATCCACTTACTCATCTCGGATACGGATACGAATACGGATATATGTTGGTAAGAAAAATTCATATCCATATCCGCCAAAATCGGATACGGTTACGGATATAGATGGGGATATATAAATGGATATGTATGCGGATACAAAAAAGATATGAGAACACTAGATAGTATTTAGAAAAATATAGTCATGTGATTAGGGGTGTCCAAAAAGCCCACCGGCCCGGCCTCGGCCCGGAAACCCGGGCCAAGTCCGGGCTCCGGCCCGGGCCCGGGCCGCCTTTTTGTTGCCCGGCCCGGCCCGGAATAGTGTTTGTTTTTTTTTAATATGTATTGTATATGTATAATATATGTATATATAATATATTTTTATATATGTATATATAATATATGTATATATAATATATTTTTATATATGTATAATATGTGTGTGTATATATACTCTCTCTTATATGTATATATAATATATTTTTATATATGTATAATATGTGTGTGTATATATACTCTCTCTTATATATGTATAATGTATGTATGTATGTATATATATACTCTTTCTTATACTATACATGTATATATAAGTATACTCTCTCTTATATATGTATAGTCTCTCTTATATAAGTATACACTCTCTTATATATGTATAATATATGTGTGTATATATATATACTCTCTCTCTTAGTATATATGTATATATAAGTATACTCTCTCTTATATATGTATAATATGTGTGTGTGTGTGTGTGTGTGTGTATACTCTCTCTCTCTATTAGTATATATGTATATATAAGTATACTCTCTCTTATATAAGTATATATAGGTATTCACTATCTTAGATATGTATAATATGTATACTCCCTCTTATAAAGGTATACTCCTCTCTTATATATGTATACTCCCTCTTATATAAGTATACTCTCTCTTATATCTATCTACCCTTTAAAAGAGGGAGTTCCAAAAAAACTTTACCCTCCCGAAAATACCCTTCCACCAAATTTAACTCAATGTTTGGGTACCGATGTGTTTTTTCGATTTCCGTTTTTTTTCTCATTTATTTTCCCCCAAACCGACGCCATCCCCTTTTCTCCCCTCTCAACCCCACGTCGTCGCCTCTCCAATTCGCCGACTCCCTCATGAACCGATCTTTCCAAAAAACCTAAAAATTTGCTCCGAGTTCTTTAGATTTCGTTAGTTTCTGGCTCGATTGTTTGGGATTTGATCGGAGATGGCGGATGTCGACACTTGACTCTGAATCGTGGCTGTTTCTTGTTGATTCTACAGAGCCAAAGAAACAGCCTGAGGTTATGATTGTGAGATTTTGTGATATTGGGAGATCTCTAGGGTTTGGTCTCGAGTGTTCTATTGTGGTAGCCGGGAAGGACGAGAAGTTATTATCATCATGATAATCTGATTTTGGACTGCATGTGATGTTTTCTCTCTTT
Source organism: Asparagus officinalis (assembly GCF_001876935.1). NCBI lineage: Eukaryota > Viridiplantae > Streptophyta > Magnoliopsida > Asparagales > Asparagaceae > Asparagus > Asparagus officinalis. The sequence continues at coordinate 420,671 of NC_033801.1, read as the reverse complement.
ACAGCATGTTCTGATCTTGATTCCTTTTGTGGATAGGCTATGTTTTTCCTGAATTTCAGCAGTGAACAATTTGAGGCCTTCAAGTCTAAGTATCTTGAGGTGGCCTCAACCTTCAAAGGAAATGGTATAAGCTTTCTGATTGAAGACCTTGATGCCAGTCAAGGTGCTTTTCAGGTAGTTAGCATGCACTTATTTTGACTTCTCTATTTTATGAAACATCTAGGTTGTCTCCTTACAAGTTTTACATGTTCAAATAGTATTTCGGCCTTAAAGAAGACCAAGTACCTCTTGTTGTCATACAAGAAAATGATGGGAAGAAATATCTTAAGCCAAACGTGGAACCTGATCAGATATCCAACTGGTTGAAGGAGTACACGGTAATTTGCTTTCTTCTACTGTTCTAATGAGTATTTCTGCCTCTGAAATTTACATATAAGGGATTGACTTCTGGTCTTTTTGACTTATCCATACATCCAGGAGGGCAGCTTAAAACCATTCAGAAAATCAGAGCCAATTCCTGAGGTTAACAATGAACCTGTCAAGGTGGTGGTTGCTGATAACCTGCATGATGTGGTTAACTCAGGGAAAAATGGTTTGTTTTCTTTCTCCCTATTAACATCTCTTAGTCTTTTTAATTACGTCCTTAGCTGATCGCGATGAGGATGATCGCGATGAGGATGCTGCTCGTGATCAGGTATTAGATGAATATTCATTTAATTTAGTGTTCTGTTTTGATGTTTGATGAATGTTGGTTCTAAAAGTAGAAACTTGATATTTTGGTTTGTTTGGATATCTTTATTCTATTTTTAGTGAAAAATTAAGTCCTGCATTGCTAAAATAGTGATGGTTGGTAGGTGGATGGAGGTGAGGGCATGAGTGGCGATACTGTTGGTAATTCCTTACGAGGGGATTTGTCTGTATTTGATATGGATCTAAAATTGTGAAAGTTGCTTTATTAAAAGATACATTAATTTGGTTGACAGGAAATACAGCTGCATAGGTAAGTATTCTCGTATGTTTAGATTTGCTATATTTTGGATGCTAAATTGTAATCGGAAAAGATAAGTACAATCATAATTTGTTTTAAAAAAATGCAGATTTGATGGGAGCAAAAGATACAGTTTTCCAAAAAAAAGAAATTGATAACGAAAAATATGTCACCTTATCAAATAAATTTTTTGTATAATTCAATCTAGAGAAACCAACGCAGGTTTTGCACCGATTGGTCTTTAACCAAATATTGAATTGCACTTGAAATACATTTTTCGAAAGAAAATTGCAAATAGCCCTGACAAATTTATTTGAAATGGATTTTCTACAATGTGTAGCATGCAGCATTTACTACGATACACTTTTGCCTCATATCAAACCTGCTCCAAGTGCGAAAGTAAATTTCATCTACATGTAAGCGAAGTATGATGTTTGTTTACAAATAAGTTGTTTTTTGAGCATGTTTCACTACTACTTATTTTTTGAGTCATTATAAGTTATTTATTACTTATTCTCAACAAAATTTATAAGTATTAACTTATAAGGAGATATAAGTAGTTATATGTTTGGTAAATCAATAACTTATAAGGTCGGGTTAAAATTTTGAAATTAAAGTGTGATACCGTGCAATTTCCTATATATATATATTTGCATTATCATACTAATTGAAATTAGTCTCGTTCTGTTTTCTACATACTTTGGAAGGATGGACTTAGGTTCTGATGGGTAACTGCACTCTTGAATTCTAATTTGTTTTGTTTATTTTTTCTTCCAGTTCTATCCGAGCTTGAACCGGTCAAGATGTTGCATGAAAGGAATATGTACAGGTATGTACCGGATTTTGTTCCTATTGATGAGGTAGTTCTGTTAGATACACCTCAGATTTTTTTTAGTCCATCGGTTAGCCTTCTCGCCGTCCCACGATCTTCCAGTCGTCTTCCTCTCCGCCGAAGCCAAAGAGTCCATCGGTTAGCCTTCACTCCGTCCCAGGATCTTCCATTCATCAATTTGCAAAGATGACTATTTATGCCCTAATCATCAATGCGACGCCTACGCATTCATATCCACAATTTTCAGAATTTGGGCATTCAGGAAGGTATTTCTTCTTCTTCTTCAATTCTCTATACAAAAACCTAGATCTAAGCGTTAGTTCTGCTCAATTCTCCCTATTCCCTTAAGTTCTTAAGTCCTCTCATTTTGTTCTAATTTAGCCCTAATTCTCCGCATTCACCTACTTATTTTACTCATTTTGAAACTTCTGCTATTTGTGGAGGTGCTATTTTGCAAGCTTCCGGTTTGTTTAGTGTGATCTTAGAGTAAGTAGATGTGCTACTAAAAATAACAGAACATGTTGCTTGTGACATTTGATTCAATTACATCTTATACTACATACATGGAGCATGCTTTTAAAATATTTTTTTAAAAAATGAGACTGAATATAAAAAGCACCATTTCTTTCTTCTAGAGGTCATCCTATAATAGCTTATTATCTGGTCCTTTATTATCTTAATGTTCTAGATTCTTTTTTAATGAAAGCATTGAGAAATATACTGTTTTATGCAAAGAAGAAGAAAGAAACACGTATAAATGCAGCTATGGACCTATAACAAACTTCTTTCATCCGACTGCACGCATGCATATTTACATCCCCATCTATGTTCGATTACCATCCAGAGTTCCCCCAAACACTTCAGTAGAATACTACCTCCCTTGTATCAGAGAGATTGAGTTATATAACAAAGTGTTTGAGGGAACTCCCGGGGATAAGCAACATGTTTGTAGTATTCATCAAGTAATTCCAAACCTATGAGGAAAATGTTGATTGCCCGCCAGAGTTCCCCCATACACTTCAATATTAGAGACGAAACGTCCTCAATATATACTTCGGATATCTTTATTGAAGTGTTTGAGGAAATTCCAGAGGACAACCAACTTATTAAAGTCACAC
>NC_033801.1:407903-416733 GCF_001876935.1 Asparagus officinalis | reverse complement strand
CTCGGCGGTCTCACCGGCCTCAACCTCTGCTTTCTCAACCAAAACCACCTCTCCGGGAGCATCCCGTCTTCAATATCGGGCATGGCCTCCCTCCAATTCTTCCGCTTGTCCGATAACGAGTTATCCGGAAGCTTACCAGACTCAATTGGTAGCATGCGCAGCCTCCAGCGCTTCTACCTGAGCAACAACCGCATCTCAGGAGAGATTCCCAGCTCAATCGGACAGCTGGTCAACGCCACTGATCTCTACCTCGATAACAACCGCTTGTCCGGGAAAATCCCCACGGCCATTGGCCGCATGTCCAGCCTGCAGACCCTAGACCTGTCCAGCAACCATCTGGACGGCCCCATCCCGGTCCAGATATCTCAGCTCACAAACCTCCAGGATCTCCACCTTTCATTCAACCCCGCACTTAACCTGCGCAGTCCGCCAAGATTTCTTGGCAAAATAAATCTCTTCCAGCTCGGCCTGGCTGACACCGGGCTCGTGGGCGTGCTCCCTCGCTGGCTCGCATCTACCTCCATCTCGACCCTTGACCTCTCTAGCAACAAACTCGTGGGTAAGTTGCCCACTTGGATCGGCAACATGACCAACCTCTCCAACTTAAATCTATCCAACAACGCGCTCGAATCAGCGATCCCAGAAGAGTTCATGAATTTGACACAGCTCCTCGCCGTGGATCTGCACTCCAACAAATTCACGGGCCCCATCAGACCGGTGCTAGCCAAAAAGACCAGCGATCCGCTAGGCCATTACGACTCCATAGACCTCTCGAGGAACATGTTCACCGGGGGCATCGACGGAGACATGGGAGGGCTGCCAGCAATGGACTCGCTCACGGCATTCGATGTGTCTTACAATCCCTTATTAGGCGGGAAGATACCAAAGTCCATGGGCAACCTGCAAAACCTGGCAGTGGTGAGAATGGCCGGGGACGGGCTGACGGGTACGATACCTGCAGGAGTGCTGAACATACCGTCGCTTGCAGTGTTCGACGTGTCATATAACAGATTGCGTGGGATGATCCCGGCGCACAATGCGAGCCTTAGTGATGGCGGATTCAAAGGGAACCCGGGGCTCTGCGGAGCTCCACTGCCACCCTGCAAGCGCTAGGACAGGATTCGCACGATGGTGGGGGGGAGTCAACCATCTTTCTTTGACTCTTCATCAACTTTTGTCATATCTTTGTTTTATTTTTGTATTTATTGATTGTAAGAGACTTGTTTTTAGTTTTAATCTTCGGGTGTCGGTGCACTGGACTACTTGAAGACCAGTCTAGTCAACACGAAGATGATGATGATAATAATAACAGTGTAATAATTAATGTCTTCCCCTGGTTCCCATTTCATATGGGCTCGCTCAGGGATCCTCGGTTTACGTGTGAGTTAAAATAAATAAATGAATAAATCATATGATTATTTCTTCTTCTTTGTAAGTTTTTTCCCCCTTTTCTTTCCTCTTTTCTCTTTTATTCTTTTTAAGGTACCCGGTGTTGTCTTATGACAACATGATAAATTTGCAGCAGTGAAAATATTGGATGGTTTCCCTTAATTTGTCGCTAGGGTTGTGTCCGTCCCTAGGTTTAAATGCTAGCTCGACAACAAGAATCTTTACGTAAGCTGCAAATTTAACAAGTAGCTAGACGGTCCGTATTTGAAATCGGATTTGGATCCTCTCCACTACAAAAAAAATAGTGGAGAGACCACTATTTTTAATCTCAATCGTTAATTACTTAGTAAACGGTTATGATACAATCTAAATCTAACACTCATTATACACCCGTGTATTGCGCTCATTCCTAATTTACACTCAAAGAAAAAATCACAACTACCAACTAGATAATCAATGGTTGTGATTATGTAGTAGTCCATCCACTACCTTTTAGATAGTGGAGAGGATCCGAATCCTTTGAAATCTATATATTCTTCCAGAGAGGGAATAACTGGGGGTTTGCACACACTGATCGATACGGGAATTAAATGTCATTTTATGTATGCTACCATACCTTAATTACAACAGATCCAATAATTAAGGAATTTCTCTTCTTTTTCACGTGTATTTTTGGTCTAGCATGTAGTGCCAAAAACAATGATATGCTCTGATACCACTTGTTGTGCGCGGCGCGGAAGCGTGACAACCAAACGGGCGTGCTTCGAGAACCAAATATAACAATCGTCTTGTTGTGCGCGGCGCGGAAGCGTGACAACCAAACGGGCGTGCTTCGAGAACCAAATATAACAATCGTCGAGATAAAGGCCAAACAAATCAAAACACCAAATATAACAATCGTCGAGATAAAGGCCAAACAAATCAAAACAACGGCACAAATCCAAACACAATAGTAGTTTTACGTGGTTCGGCAAATTGCCTACGTCCACGGGGCAAGAGGGGGATTAGGTTTTCACTAATAGAGAAGAAGAGTACAAACTGAGATTACAAAACGCTCAAACCAATCAACTAATCTCACCAACAAATCTCTTAATCTCTCCAAATAAACCCTCAAACAATTGCTCAGAAAAACTCTCCTTTTTCTGTGCTCCAATATCCCCAAACCAATCTCCAATCAAAGCCAAAGAAACCCTAATTCGTATGTTGGTATTTATAGAAAACACCAAACCCAAACAGAATCCAAATAGGAACTCTAACTGTGCAAAAAAACCCGTCGTAAGTCGACTTAACAGAGGCCATAAGTCGACTTGGCAGAGAGAAAAACAGCAACTGGAGAACATATCGTAAGTCGACTTAACAGTCTGTATAAGTCGACTTGCCAGAGCTAAAAACCAACAATTCCAGAGCAGAACGTAAGTCGACTTATAGTCGGCTTACCATGAGTCGACTTATGACACAGAATCTGCAAAAAATGGAATTTTCCAAATTTCTCCACAATTCTCCACCTCGGCGAAGTTTTCCCAAAACTGAGCCGACACCAACCAAACAAATGCCTCACTTGTCGCGTCCAGTACGCCATAGCAACGGACTCCACCCACAACAAGTCGAGACCCAAATGGGAGTGCGAACACTCACCCCAAATGTCGATGTCGCTCACCAAAACGAACTGAGCCTACACCGACTACACCAAATGCCTCACGTGTTGAGACCCAAATGGGAGTGCAAACACTCACCCCAAATGTCGATGTCGCTCACCAAATCGAACTGAGCCTACACCGACTACACCAAATGCCTCACGTGTTGAGACCCAAATGGGAGTGCAAACACTCACCCCAAATGTCGATGTCGCTCACCAAATCGAACTGAGCCTACACCGACTACACCAAATGCCTCACGTGTTGAGACCCAAATGGGAGTGCAAACACTCACCCCAAATGTCGATGTCGCTCACCAAATCAAACTGAGCCTACACCGACTACACCAAATGCCTCACGTGTTGAGACCCAAATGGGAGTGCAAACACTCACCCCAAATGTTGATGTCGCTCACCAAATCGGCTGCATCATAAATGACTGCCTACGTATCATCTTGCCCAAGGAATCAAGCCTTCACGTAGTTCACCCAACGGCCTCCAAAGGCCCTCAATCCAATAGAAGAGTACGCAACCCTTCATCACCAAATCTGCGACTGATAGCACCTCCAATGGCCCCGAACTGACTCAATCCAAACACCTCCACCTGAGGTAAACCAATGGCCATATCCAAACTATATCTACCAGCTGCACTCGAATCTACCAACTCGTCATCCGCATCCAAATCCAAATGACTCACACGCTATGTCACCTCAGCTGGAATCTCCAATAATGCAGAATGACCTGGAGTACGTGGAGTAATCTCCACCTAACGTGGAGTAGCATCACTCTCTACCTGCTGCGATATCCAAATGACCTGATCAACACTCTCCACCCGTCGAGAGTCAAAAGTGACATACCTGCTCAGAACAAAATCAGAAGCTCCCAAACGATAATCAACTGAGCCTCCGAACCCCAAACGCGTAATCGGATCAAATCTCACATCCTCGATGTGACCAAATACTGGGTATCCAAATATCCGATGCAACCCAAAATCTGAAGCAGCTCCACCAGATCCAATAACTCCTAATGCAGCAGTTGGCGACCTGTGACTAAGGTGACCCAAATATGACGAAGCTCCAGAACCAATGCTCGAAAACCAACGTCGATCCTCCTCCAGAAAGGAACGACCCATTGAAACTGTCATCTCATCTCGTCGTCTCAATGTTTCCTATCCAATGAAGTATCTCAAATTGCCGTGAGCTCGGGACAAATACAGTAGGTCCCTCTTGTACCTCCCTCTACAACCAGAATAAAGTACCTTCACCTTACTGCCAATACACTTCTTCAACTGTTGTTGACTACTAGGACTTCAAAACCAATGGGAATTAGTTGCAACCCTTAAATGCCTAGTACAATCCCCAACATAGAAAACCAAAATACTAATTTACCTTACAATGATGCCTCTTTGGAAAGCCCCCAAATGCCTGACTGAACACCAAATAGAAGACCCCTCAATCATCAAATAGAAGTGCCAAACTCCATCTCGGTCTCCTTGCTCATACCAATGTGCTCAAAGGACTTCAATATACAGGTCAATGGCACTTCTCAATAATCCAATGCACCGTATCAACAAACAAATAACCCAGCTTCAAATCCTTCTATCTCGGCCAACTATCTCAAAGCACCAACAAATGAAGAATAGATCCAAACTGATAAAGGAGAGATTTTTACCTCCAATTGAAACCCTAACAAGAGTCTCCAAACGATCTCACCCCGCACGACGGTAACGAGATCCACAAATAGGAAAAATCCCACCTTTATCTCCAAACGAAGCCCTCGAAGAGCCTCCAAAACGATCTACTCCTCCAAATAACCCAAACGCCAACAAACCAATGCGGAACAAACGAAGAATAGATCCAAAACTGAGAAAAGAAAGAAGCTTTACCAAAAAGATCCCATCTTTCTCACCAAACGAAGCCCTAGATGAACTTCCAAAGCGATCTACTCCTCCAAATAGCCCAAGCGTAGCCCGAGCTCTGATACCACTTGTTGAGACGGACGGCGGCGCCGAGGAACCAAAAACAAACGCCAATCAAAGAAGGCCAAAAACAACCAAATATCAATGCATAAACACAAACACCAATTTTAACGTGGTTCGGCAAATTGCCTACGTCCACGGGGCAAGAAGGGGATTGAGAGTTCACTAATAGAGAAGAAGAGTACAAACTGAGATTACAAAATGCTCAAACCAATCAACTAATCTCACCAACAAATCTCTTAATCTCTCCAAATAAACCCTCAAACAATTGCTCAGAAAAACTCTCATTTTTCTGTGCTCCAATATCCCCAAACCAATCTCCAATCAAAGCCAAAGAAACCCTAATTCGTATGTTGGTATTTATAGAAAACACCAAACCCAAACAGAATCCAAATAGGAACTCTAACTGTGCAAAAAACCCGTCGTAAGTCGACTTAACAGAGGCCATAAGTCGACTTGGCAGAGAGAAAAACAGCAACTGGAGAACAGATCGTAAGTCGACTTAACAGTCTGTATAAGTCGACTTGCCAGAGCCAAAAATCAACAATTCTAGAGCAGAACGTAAGTCGACTTATAGTCGGCTTACCATAAGTCGACTTATGCCTGTGCATGAGTCGACTTATGACACAGAATCTGTAAAAAACTGGAATTTTCCAAATTTCTCCACATAGCAAACTGTTGACAATAGTGTATTGTAGTGGGTTTTAGTCCCACATTGCTTGGGAGAACACACTTCATACTCCTCTACTTTTATAAATATATGTCCACACTCAATATTCAACTCAAGGAAAATTTACCCAAGATTCTCTCTCTCTCTTACTTTAACATGGTATCAGAGCTAGGGCTATTTCCCTTCCAATAAAAATTTTAACGCTTCTGCGTTCTTTTGCCAAATCTTGGCCTTATTGCTTTACAGCCGTTTAATGTGTTTTTTTTTTTTTTTTGCGTTCATCTGCCAGATATTTTGGCCTTGCCGCTTTGCGACCTCTTAACGTGTTTTGCGTTCTCGTTTAACCTTCGGGTTTTATTCTAACATTCGGGTTCTATTTTAAACCTTCGGGTTTCATTCTAACCTTCGGGTTCTATTTTAACGGCATTGTCGTTTCAAGACCGTCTCTCGGTCTCAAATTAACGTCATCGTCGTTTCAAGCCGTCTCTCGGCCTCAAACGAACGGCATTGTCGTTTTGCAGTCAGTAACGACATTTCGACGTCTTAACATCTCAACATTGCTGTTATGGCTCCTTCAGAGAAGATTCCCAAACCATCTTTATCCCTCAATGATCAAAGTGACTGGGCAGGGTGGTCCACCATTGTCACCAATGCCTTGCGTGACGCTAGTTTGCTTGATCATCTCACCAGTACGGGACCAGTTCCACCGTCCATCATCACTGTTGCTTCATCCAGTACTATTGTCTCTGGTAGTGGTGATGTCGATATTCAGATTGCACATGCTCTTTATGTCAAGGATAGTTCAGAGTGGCAATTGCAGGAATTTCGTGTCATGGATTATCTCACTCGCTGTGTTGGCTTTGGTCTCACTGTCGAGATTGGCTCGCTTCCCTCTGTTGGGGCCATGTGGACTTGTCTTACTGAGCATTTCACTGAGTGCTCGGGTGCACGGAAGGCATATATTCTGCAACACATTGCTCTACAACGCAAAGATAGTTCATCTCTGTAGTCCCATTTTGGACAAATGCAAGCTTTTTGGACAGAGTTACGCTCCATGCTTCTAGACGTCCACATATGAAGACTGGCTAGCCTGGTACGAACGGCATGAGGTGGATCAACTCCTTCAGTCAGCTTCATGAATATTCAACTATGACTGATCAACTACTTCATCAGCCTCAATTTCCGACTTTGGCCTCAGTTATGGGAGCTCTCACTGCTTATGAGACCTGACAACAGACAGCACGACTCAATTTGTCAACAGACACTTCTACCTCTTCACTCGAGACTATTTTTTCTGTACCTATCACTGCTCCTGTTATGAATCATACTTCTCCACAGGCTCCCTCTCCACAGGCTCGATCTAAGCTCTCTTGCAAATATTACAAGAAGGAAGGACACCGTATTGAGACATGCTTCAAGCTTCATCCTGAGTTACGTTCCTCAGGTACTAGTCGTGGTCGGCGACCCCCTCAGTCTCAACCCTCTCGTACACCAGGATTGCTGGTCAATGCTATACCTTCTACTACTTCAGACTCTACTATTCAAGCTATTGAAAGTCTTCACCGTCAACTTGATGTTTTTCAACATATCACCTCTACATCCGCCGCACAACTCTTTGGTATGCATTTTGCTGGTTCTTCAGCTAATCTTTCGGTCTCTGGTATGAATGATATCTGGATTTTTGACTCTGGTTGTTCATTTCATATGACTTGTAATACCTCACTTTTATCCTCTGTCTTTACTTCATCCTCTCTTCCTCCTATCTACACAGCTGCTGGTCAACCATTGTCCTTTACTCAGTATGGTTCTATTACCCCACAAAATGATTAGTCTGGTCGTCTAACACTTGGTCCCGTCTATGTGGTTCCTCAGTTGTGCTTGAATTTAATTTCTATTAGCTCTTTATGCATGGCGGGTTTGTTTGTCTCATTTTCTTCTGATACTTATATTGTGCAGGATCCACAGACGGGCAAGACGGTTGGGGTGGGTCGTAGGAGGCACAAACTGTATTTTCTGGAATATCTTTACCTTCCAGAGTCTATACGTCCACGTTCTCTTGTTGCTTCTCTTCGTTCGTCAAAACCCTCTACCTCGCTTCCTGCCAATTTATGGCATAGACGACTTGGTCATATGTCTAATAAAAAGCTAGAGAGTCTTATTCAGTCTGGAGTACTTGGTCCTGTATCATCTAGTTCTAGGATTGAGTCATGTACTGGTTGTAAATTGGTTAAACTCACTGCTTTACCATTTAAAATGAGTACATCCGTATCCACTTCCTTATTTGGTTTAGTACATTCTGATATTTGAGGGCCAGCTCCTTTGCCTTCTTCATCTGACTACTTATATTATGTTACCTTTATCGATGATTTCTCTGGTTTTACATGGGTTTACCTACTTAAGAATCGCTCTGATGTACTTACTGCTTATCAAGCCTTCACTGTTATGATTTTCACTCAATGGCAGTCTCGTATTAAAGTTTTTCGTTCTGATTGTGCCAAAGAGTACCTATTGTAAGGATCATGAATTTTTGATACTAGTTAAAATAATTCTCTGATATTTTAACATATTTAATTATTAATTTTAAAAGAGTATTTATATTTTTCTCGAATTTCTACAATTTTCTGTGATTTAAAGTCTAAGTTTTATATTTATTTAAATGATTTTGATATTTATAAATTAATTTAGTGTAGTAAAATTTTTTGGAATTTATCCGTTGAGTTATCGATACTATTACATATCATTTTGAATAATACGTGGTATTATTATTGTTATTACGTATATTTTTTGTATAATACATTATATTATTAATTACGTATTATTTATATAATTTATTATATTATTTCTAGTACTGTTGCGTATTACCTGTCGTATTAATACAACTGGTATGTTTTATTGTGTGGATAATTATCGCATAATTATTTGATTTTAAATATAAGTAAAAATATTTTTATTATTAATTATTCTCGTTTAATTGTATAATATGTGTATATTTTGACTATTTCGTATCAACTGTTGTATTAGCACAACATGTACGTTTTTATTTGTAGATAATTATTATGTAATTAGTTTAATTTTTAAATACCCGTAACTATTTTATTTTAATTATTTTAGTTAAATACCTAACCTTAACCCTAATATGTTTTATATATATATATATATA
>NC_033801.1:401556-407458 GCF_001876935.1 Asparagus officinalis | reverse complement strand
TCACCCAGCAGCGCCGCCCACAACTCCTCTCCCCGTCGGCCAACCTGACCAGCAGCCCCGTCGACCTGAGCTCGCCCCACCGCTGTCCGCGTCGAGCCCGCTGCCGCCACCTCGTCGTCACCATCCAGATCCGTCGCCAAATCCTCCACTCGTCGCTGTTGTCGCTGCCGTCGACAGCCCCGCCAACCCGAGCACGCCGTCGCCTTCCCCGCTGCCCTCCCTTCAGATCCGTCGGACAACATCCGCATCGGCGCCGTCGCCTCATCATCAGACCCCACGGTCTCGCAGGCAAGATCCCCGAACTCGATTATTATCTATCTTAATTCTTAGATTTTATTGTAGTACTAGATGCAAGATCTCGCTTCTCCTTGATTCATTATTTTTATCTGATATTTATAGATTGGACTGATATGTTATTATCTGCGTGGGTTGTTGAGAATATTGCGGTGGTTATATTCTGTGAAGTGATGCTATTTATGATGAGTAGATATGTTGAAAAATAGTTTATGATTAATTACAAAATATTTTTAAAAGAAATAATAATTTTTAAAAGGGAGTATTTTGAATTATTATTATAAAAAATATTTTAAAAGGATTTACTTTGGAAGAAGTAATATTAAATAGAATATTTAAAGATTATTTTATAATTACTGTAATGAGAAAAGAATTTACATGATGTAAAAGGGATTATTTAGAATAATAATTTAAAAGAGTTTATTTTATAGAAAAGATTATTTTAGAATAATTATTATGAATTAAAAGAATCTATCTTGGTAGCGGAATTATTTCTGGATAATTATAATAATTTTAAAAGAAATTATTTTGGGAAAGGAAATATTTCTGAATTATGTAGACTCTGTTTATGATTTATAATTCTTAATCTTGATTATCTGATATGCTACGATATTATTAGTTGCATTGATTGTTCCTGGTTGTGTTTGAGAACCATTAGTAGTTTATGACTTAGTAGCCTCGTGCGTCATGAACAGACTTAGTAACATGTGTGGGTGTGTTGACTGAGTTTAGGTGGTGAACCCGAGTTCAATAAGGATTATGGTTGATTTAGAAAATACACGAGAGTTGGGATGGGAAAGTCCATGTTCATGTGATCGGATAAGGCTGTTGATGTATCTTCCAGGCCTCCACATGATCCAGTGTAGCTTGGGGTTGGTTTGTTGGGTCAAAGTGGAGCCGGTGTAGCCACTTTGGTCCGTGAGCTTGATATTCACCTGATTCTTGCTTGAGTTCGAACCAGACCAGAATCGGATTACGTGTAGCCCTCTGACCGATCCAGTGTAGCGGCGTATTGGGTGCACGTAGAGGATTTATGAACAGTCAGTTATCCGATGATATGAGTGTTGACTCTATGTGAGATGTGGACCAGTGAGTTGAGATAGGATGGCTAGTTACATGACCTTGATTCTTGGCTAAGTATGATTCTTGTGAGATGTAGGTTAATTATGTTTCTTTTCATACATAGATCGGGGTTAATATTTAATTATCTACAATTTGAGACATATGGTATATACATGAGGGTTTCCTTGTTTGGATTATTTCGCTCGACGTACTACGTCTCATGTTATAGATTTTTAAGTATTAATTCCATCTAGTTGTATGACATTGTCACTTAGATGATTAGATTGATCGCTAGCTACATGATCTCGTTACCTGACCGATTTTGGATGCTTTATGTTGTTATGATTTTAGTAGTGTTTTCATGTTGATTTGTGGTTTTCAATTGTACGTTCTTTTGTTGTTTCTTTTATAGTATCAATTTCCGCTTTGGTTTTTGTTTGTTCTATTTTCTTTTGTGGGGTCTTGCCGTGTGCCATGCACCCTGACGTACACCTGTTTTCTCTGGTGTACGTCAGACTTAGAGGAAGAGCAGGTCTAGCTTGAAGATACGCTAGAGCCGAGTATTCTCAGCAGGAGTGCCTAGCGGACAGAGCAGAAGAAGAAGTTAAAGCTTAGTCATTCCTTTCAGTTTGTTTTGTAGCACTTTCATTTTATTTTAATCAGTGTATTTTTATATTCTCCAGTGTTTCATTTAGATAGTTTTGTATAAGGGCATATTGACCCGATTATTATGTCTGGGATGAATATTCATTGTGATATGTATTATTTTATTCTGTGTTGTTCATTATATTCTTGCTGCTTGTGATCGGGGACCTGTGACTTCGTATCGTATTTATTTCCAGACGCTTAGCGTATTAGGTTGAGGAGAAATGTATTTATTCTCCTTGATCTAATACGTCGTGGGCTTGTTCATGTTCCGATTCCCGGGTATTTTAGAAAACGGGGCGTGACATCTATCTTCTACCATGCGCTCTATCATGTCCTCTCATGAGACTATCTTTCAACAGTCATGTCCATACACTCATGAGCAAAATGGTGTTGCTAAACGCAAACATAGTCATATCCTCAATCCTGCTCGATCAATACTCATTTCTTACTCTGTTCCTCGTCGTTTCTGGTCTGAGGCTATTCTCACCGCAACTCATGCCATTAATATCACTCCATCTAGCTCTCTTTCCGGTGATACTCCTTATAGTCGTGTTTATACTCATCCTCCCCGTTATGATCTAGTTCATGTTTTTGGTTGTCGATGTTTTGTTCTTCTGCCATCTCACGAACGTGATAAATTATCTCTCAGAACTGTTTCTTGTGTTTATTTAGGAATTAGTTCAGAACATCGAGGTTATCATTGTTATGATCCCGCAACTCGTCGACTTCATATATCTTGTAATGTTCAGTTTGAAGAGGATTCTCCATATTATTCTGCTTCTGATGACTTTAATTTCCTCCACTCTACTGGTCATGCTTCCCTATCAACTGCATCACCCACTTCGTCACCTCAGTTTTCCTTTCGGGATCTCCCTGACATCTCTCCCTCTCCTTCTGTTGACTCTTCCTCACTCGAGTCGTCTCTTACACCATCTAATTTATATCCCGTGGACACAACTCTCACTCCAGAAAATACTATTAATCTCCATGCACCTGCGCCAGCATCTCCCCCACCTGAGGTTCCTCTTGCTATTCGTCGAGGCAAACGCCCACATGTCATGTCTGCCCGGTATGCTTCGGTTACTTCCTATTCACCTAATTTTTATAACTTTCTTGCTGCCATTCATACTATTATTGAGCCAAAGTCCTTCTAAGAGGCAGTTCAAATTTCAGAGTGGCGACAGGCTATGGCTGAGGAATTTCAAGCCTTTCAGCAAACTCATACCTGGGATGTTGTTCCATGTCCTCCTGGGATATCTCTTGTTGGTAGTAAATGGGTTTATAAGATCAAGTTTCGTCCTGATGGCACCATTGAACGTCGAAAAGCTCGTTTAGTGGCTCGAGGTTTTACTCAGCAACAAGGTATTGATTATGAGGAGACCTTTTCTCCTGTTGCTCAGATGCCTACTGTTCGTACTCTCCTTGTGGTCGTTGCTGCTTATCGTTGGCCCTTATACCAGATGGATGTCAAAAATGCTTTTCTTCATGGCTCTTTATCAGAGACCGTATATATGCAACCGTCTCCAGGGTTAAATATTCCTCCGGGACATGTATGTCTCCTTCGCTGTGCTGTTTATGGTCTCAAGCAGGCACCCTGCTCTTAGTTTGAGTGTTTTCGTGATGTCGTGCTCAAAGCGGGCTTTATAAAAAGTCATTAAGATGCTTCTCTGTTTGTTCGCACTACATCGCGTGGTAGAGTTTTATTACTCATCTATGTAGATGATATGATCATTACAGGTGATGATATGGCAGGTATACAATACACAAAATCTCAGTTGTAATAACAGTTCCACATGAAGGATCTTAGATCTCTTCGGTATTTTCTTAGTCTAGAAATTTCTCAAGGCCCGCGGGGTGTATTACTGTCTCAACAGAGTATCTCTCAGATATTCTAAATCAAGCTGAGCTAACTGACAATGCAACTGTCGATACTCTACTCCAGCAGAATGTCAAATTTTGCTCTACTGACGGTGAGCCTCTATCTGATCCTACCCGATATCAACATCTTGTTGGTCAGTTGGTCTATTTGTGCATCTCTCGACCAGATATCTCTCATGCTGTTGGTATTGTTAGTTAATTTTTTAGTGTCCCACGTTCTGTATACTATGCTATCTTATTACGGATTCTTCGGTACCTCTGGGGTACTAGCACTGGCTCTCTTTTGTTTCCTGCTACATCTAAGTTAGAGCTTTGTGCATATTCTGATGCTGATTGGGCTGGTGATCAAACTATCAGAAAGTCTACCACGGGTTATTATATATTTCTTGGTGATTCCTTTATTTCCTGGCGAAGTAAGAAACAATATGTTATTGCTCTTTCCAGTACCGAGGCAGAGTATCGTGCAATGTCCACAACAGCTAAAGAGATTATTCATCTTCGTCGCCTTCTCAGTGATTTCGGTATTTTTGTTACGACTCCTACTCCTATCTACTGTGATAATAAGAATGCCATCCAGATCGCCAATAATCCAATATTTCATGAAAGGACTAAACATATTGAGATTGACGCTCATTTTGTTCGTCACCAAGTTATCAAGGACAGGACAATTTTACTTCCTTACGTCTCATCCGCTGACGAGCTTGCAGATTTCTTCACTATTTGTGGGAAAATTTACAGTAAAAAGACATGAAAGAAAAAATTGATTTGTATTCCTTCGACCTCAATTACAATTTGGATTCCGATTACAAAAGAGAGCAGAATGAATTTGATTCTCCCCTTTGTTTAAAATTGGGTTCTTTACGGTGGCGATGGAGTGCCTCCCTCGAATGCTCGCGTCGAGTTTGCTCTCTGTTGACGATCCGAATATCTTGATTCACCAGAACAATATCTTCTCCTCGCGATTTGACGTTGTGGAGAACTTGCGTGGCAAGTTTTAAAACTCTGGACGAGTTGATAACTCTGAACGAGTTTGAACTCTTGAAAAAGAGTTGATTTAACCGAATGTCGGTTATAAGCCAAGGATGAAGAAGCTCCTCGTTGCCGAACGTTGAAGATGATCTTCCTTGGAGGATGATACCGATCCCCTCAAAAGCTCACCCAAGGATCTCTCCTGTTGCTGCCAAGCCGAATGGTCGATCCGAGTCAAGAACTTCTGACCCTTCGCTGCTGTAGGCTGTCTAAAAATCACAATGGATAGTTGAGTCTCCATCAAACACTGATGATGGAAGTTACAGTTTGACGACTTCCAGAAGGCTACAATTCGAAGATTTTCACATGTCAAAGAGTTAAAGCAAAGATTACAAAATGACAGTCTTTAGCAATACTCTGACAGAAAGGATTACAAATCGACGATCTCTTCAAACCAAGACGTGGAAGTCCTCCCCGCGTATCATCATCAAGACACTACACCGATTCAATCACCTACGCCGCTTCAACAGCTATAAACACGAATGCAGCTTCTTATGTGAGATGATTGATCTTGATGGCTGCGACAACAACATGACTAATATTATATTAGCAACCATTAGAGGTACTGATGAGCAGTGTAATGATATTCGACACACTCAGTGGAGATCATGACCTGCAGTTGATAGAGCGTTATTGAGATGCCTCAATTGTCACAAATGGCCTGAATAAGACCTTCTTTACTGGTCATTGGTGTCGTCCATATATAAAGACAGAGAAATCTAAATACTACAACAATCAACAGCTAGAACGCAGCTCCAATCGCTGCCAAGCACAGCTCGAACGCAGCTCCAATCGCTGCCAAGCACAGCTCGAACGCAGCTTATCAATCGCTGCCCAACGCAGCTCCAATCGCTGCCAAGCACAGCTCGAACGCAGCTCCATCGCTGCCCAACGCAGCTCCAATCGCTGCCAAGCGCTGCCCAACGCAGCTTATCAATCGCTGCCCAACGCAGCTCCAATCGCTTATCAATCGCTGCCCAACGCAGCTTAT
>NC_033801.1:393653-400556 GCF_001876935.1 Asparagus officinalis | reverse complement strand
TTTCCAATCTCCCTCCTCCCAAAACAGTCAAAGATGTCAGATCGTTTCTTGGTCATGCTGGTTTTTACCAACGTTTCATCAAGGATTTTAGCAAAATTTCTAGACCCTTGACCAATCTTTTAGCCAAGGATACATCATTTGTCTTCTCCCCCGACTGCCTCAAAGCCTTTGAATATCTGAAAAAAGAGCTAACCACAGCTCCTATCATTCATGCACCGGACTGGACCTTACCCTTCGAACTGATATGTGATGCATCTGATTCTGCGATTAGTGCTGTCTTAGGACAACGGTTTGATGGAAAACCGCATGTGATCTACTACGCCAGTAGGACTCTGAATGATGCCCAGCAAAATTACTCTGTCACAGAGAAAGAGTTTTTAGCTGTAGTCTTTGCCTTAGAAAAACTCAGGTTATACCTCATCGGTTCCTTAACCAAAGTTTTCACTGATCATGCCGCACTAAAGTATCTTTTGACCAAAAAGGATGCTAAAGCACGGCTCATTAGATGGATTCTCCTTCTTCAAGAGT
Organism: Asparagus officinalis; assembly: GCF_001876935.1. Lineage (NCBI taxonomy): Eukaryota > Viridiplantae > Streptophyta > Magnoliopsida > Asparagales > Asparagaceae > Asparagus > Asparagus officinalis. The sequence continues at coordinate 400,028 of NC_033801.1, read as the reverse complement.
TTGATATCCAAATTCTTGACAGAAGGGGAACAGAGAACCCTGTAGCAGATCACCTCTCTCGACTCCCAAATGCACCAACATCAACCGTTCCGATCAATGAACATTTCCCAGATGAACAACTCCTAGAAATCAAATCTGTTCCTTGGTTCGCCGACATTGTGAACTACATAATCATGAACCAGATCCCTTCTCATTGGTCCAAACAGGATAGATCCCGTTTTCTCTCCCAAGTGAAATATTTTTACTGGGATGATCCATATCTGTTCAAATACTGTCCTGATCAGATCTTTAGAGGGTGTTACCTGAACGGGTGTATTTCTCGTTCGGAGCTGAGCGATCCTCATGGAAGCTTGAGGATAGAATGATTCTCATGGTCTTGAGATAGAGGTAGAGGAAGTCGTGGAAACAGGCCATGTGAGCAGCAACGAAGTTCGAGGGATTCGTCAAAACTGCAGAATTACAGTTTGGGTCTGGCCCGTCGACCGGCTTGGTCGGCGGCAAGTCGACGCTTATGCACAGACCCAGACTATTGTCTCGGACTGAAGAGCGGTTAGAACCGAAAGTGGCGTGCAGGCGCACCGGAATAACCCTGTAACGGATTCCCCAATTCGACGTTCTGATCGGATCGACCGCCTTGGGTCACTGCTGGTCTCACCCGTAGCGGTTTTACGGCCGCCTGATCCTGTTTTCCTGCTCCATGGATTCTGCTTAGTTATAATAGAACACGACTTTCTAGCGTTTTGGAACTCAGTTTTGTACATCAAGAAAATAACAGGGAGATTGTTCTTTGATCTAAGAGTTTGTGAGAAGAGATGTAAAAATCCAATTTGATTTCATATCTAGAAGTAAGGTATTTTCCTTCCCGAATTTAATTGGTGTTTTCGTCGTTTTCTCTTTACCACATCCTTGATAATTCCTCTGATCAAGAGTGCTCGACCAGGGCAATCTGTATCAAGGTTGGTATCAGCTAGCAATCTAGATCTGTGAGCGGGGAACTTGATGTATGTTCTTACTCCTCACAGTTACATAAAGCTTTGGCGAGTCCTTATTCTTTGGACAGGATTCCAGAAATTAAGGAGGAGAATATTGTACTGAAGCAAAATCTCAGCGAGATCGAGATTATGCCGATGGATGAGCCAGATTTGCAGACTATCCGGACGACTTACTCAACTCGTGGGATTAATCAAACGGACGGTGGCAAAAAGAGAGATCCTCTTCGAAAGGGTAAGATAAACTCGCGAAATCGAACGAAAGAGCACAGAGAAATGATTCAGAGGGCTGAGACTGAGATTGTCAAAGACCCAGTTTGCGACATCAAGGGGTAAGATCAACTACCAAAATCTGACATTGCTTCAAAGGTTTAAGATTCGCTGTTATGATGGGAGTAGATCAACGCTGAGAAGCTTTGATGATTGCGATCGAACGTGATGGAAGATGTACTTCACTCTTTACGGGATATTGTCCAATTGAGAAGATAGTGTTCCACCATTGAAGCTTTCTAGCACGCTTGACGATGGTAGAAATCTATCAACACAAGAGAAGAAAGCGCATCTGGAACAAGTTTAATGGAAGCTACTACGCAATAATAGTTCTACCAGTGGGTTCTGAGGAGCGTTGTATCAAGTTCGTACGGTTACGCTTAGAAGTTTAATCAGACCGTTCAGACTACACCGACGGAGTTCCGCACAGGCGTCGATGTCCTAAACATCTCAATTCGATACCCGTCTTATGAAGTACATTGGCGGTCTGAATGATTACATCGAAGGAGATGAAGCGTTTTCAACCATCGCAGAGGCGAGTTTGAAGCCATTGCTATTGAGGGCCGGAAAGCAAGGGCAATGAGACAAAGGGGGATTCAATACCATCGGGACAAGCACGGGTGTGCTCTCAGTTTAAGGATTGAGAAGAAGAAGTTGACTCGTGTAAAGCACGATTGACATGCAAACCACTGCAAGCAGACAGGACATTTGTGCTGATCTTGCTGGATAAAGTATCCTCATCTTAAGCCAAAAGGGTTGAAGAAGAAAGAGGAGAATAGAAGGGTACGTAATAGCAGAGCGTCCGAAGGAGGTCCGGGGATGACCGACCATAGCTCTCAACCTCCTATCGGCGGAAACACCACCATAAGAAGATACACCGATGGAGCAGCTCTTTGTTCGAAATTGATCAAGGTCAAAAAAAAAAAACAAAAAAAAACAAAAAAAAATAAAAAAAAAAAAAAAAAAAAAAAAAAAAAAAAAAAAAAAAAAAAAAAAAAAAAAAAAAAAAAAAAAAAAAAAAAAAAAAAAAAAAAAAAAAAATAAAAAAAAAAAAAAAAAAAAAAAAACAAAAAAAACGATCAGGCTTAGCTGCGATGCTATTGAGATCCAGGGAGTCAGAAGAAATCTGATATCTGACATTAGGTACAGAAGCTAGGATTGAGACGGTGTAAGCATCGAAGCCCTATCCATTACGTGGATTCAGAAGGACGGCGCGGGATTGAGTGCTGGGAACCAGGTTCATCAAGATTCCACTCCACGGAGTCTATGATTGACGAGGGTCACATGCACTTAGTTCGTTGTGATGTTTGCCAATCTATTTACCGGCAACCTATTTGTGGATAATACGCCAGTATATGATCGGCGCAGCCAAAAGTATACGTTCACCAAGAATGGCGAGCAATTCATTTTTCATTCGCATCTCTTCACAGGAGACGAGCTTTCGGTGACAGTAGTACCAGGCTAAGAGGTTGGTGATCGCGGGCAGGAAGTTTGTTTTTGTGTTCATTCGGCCTTATGCAGAACAGCTGAAGTAGGATGCTTGTCCACCTTGAGCAAGCTTCAGGAGGAATCTGAAAGGTTAAAGGCCCAAGTATGCGGATCCTATTTTCGGACGATCCACGGGCTACCACGCCGTTAGATGTGTAGAGCATTGTTCTGAAATTGCAGGTCAAGACCAGCTTAGTGGATGCTATTGTAGATCCAGGGAGTCAGAAAAATCTGATATCTGAGGCATTAGTACAGAAGCTGGGATTGAAGACGGTGAAGCATCCGAAGCCCTATCCATTAGGGTGGATTCAGAAGGAGGCGGGATTGAGTGTAGTGAACCAGTGTTCATTCAGATTTGCACTCCACGAGTCGTATATTGACGAGGTCACATGCGACGTGGTTCTGTTGGATGTTTGCCAAGTTATTTTGGGCAATCCTTATTTGTGGGATAGATACGCAGTATATGATCGGCGAGCCCAAAAGTATACGTTCACCAAGGATGGCGAGCAATTCGTTTTTCGTTCGGCGTCTCTTCCACAGGAGACGAGCTTGGTGACAGTGACTCAGGCTAAGAGGTTGGTGAACGTGGGCAGGAAGTTCGTTTTATTGTTCATTCGGCCGTATGAAGAACAGCTGAGTAGGATGTGCTTGTCCACCTTGAGCAAGCTTCAGGAGGGAGATCTTGAAAGGTTAAAGGCCAAGTATGCGGACTTATTTTCGGAGATCACGGGGCTACCACCGCGTAGAGGTGTAGAGCATGAGATTATGTTGACCAGGGAGAGTTCCTTACCTAACATAGGCCTATACCGCACATCAGTACTGGAGTCCGGGGAGATCAAAAAGCAAGTTCAGGAGCTCTTGGAGGCGGGAGTGATTGTGCCGAGTTGTTTGCCTTGTGGATCACCAGTGTTGTTGTTCGCCTTGTGGATCACCAGTGTTGTTGGTGCGTAGATTATCGGGCACTCAACAAGATTACCATCAAGAATCGCTACCCATTACCGCGGATCGATGATCTTATGGACCAGTTGGAGGGAGCGAGGTTTTTCACGAAGCTGGATTTGAAGTCTGGTTACCATCAGGTGAGGATTCGGGAGGAAGACACCTGGAAGACTGCGTTCAAGACCAAGCAAGGCCTGTTCGAGTGGTTGGTGATGTCGTTTAGATTGTGCAATGCTCCGGCTACCTTTATGAGGCTTATGAATGATTTGTTGCGACCCTTTATAGAGGATTTTGTGATAGTTTACCTTGATGATATCTTGGTGTACAGCAGGACCTGGGAGGAGCATCTTGTTCATGTTGAGAAGGCATTTGAAGTGTTGCAGGACGGACAGCTGAAGCTCAACGGGATGTTGCAGGATGGACAGCTGAAGCTCAACGGGAAGAAGTGCGAGTTTGGGAAGGACGAGTTGGTGTATCTCGGCTTTATCGTGGGGAAGGGCCAGAGGAGGATAGATCCGGGTAAGGTGGCGGTGATCACAAAGTGGTCGACGCCGAAGACAGTGACTGAGGTGAGGAGCTTCATGGGGGCTTTCCAGTATTTGCGCAAGTTCATTCGACATTTTTCGACTTATGCGGCACCGTTACATGGCCTCACAAAGGCTAAAGTTCAGTTTGAGTGGGGAAGGACGCATGAGGAGGCTTTTCAGTTGCTAAAAAGGAAGATCTCGGAGGCACCGGTGTTGGCATTGCCAAATTTGCAGCGGACTTTCGAGGTAGAGACCGACGCGTCTAATTATGCGATGGGCGCGGTGTTGATTCAGGATGGGAAGCTGGTGGAATACCATTCTGAGAAGTTTTCGGGTGCTATTGCGAACTACCCAACCTACGACAAGGAGTTCTATGCACTATATCAAGCAATTAAGCATTGGAGGGTGTACTTGTTAGGGAAGGAGGTGGTCGTGCATTCGGATCATAAGCCGTTGGAGTTCTTACATGCCCAGACAAAGCTACAGCAGGCACGGCACATGAAGTGGATGTCTTATTTGATGGCTTTCAACATCATTATTAGGTACAAGAAGGGGGCGACGAACAAGTTGGCCGATATGTTATCTCGCCCACCGATAAGGTCGTTGTTGGTGGCGACGCGTATTCAGCCCTTGGTTCCTTTGGAGTATGTATAGTTGTATGCATCCAGTAGAGACTTCGGTAGTGTATTTGAGCAGGCGAAGGCTGGTCAAAGGGGGGAGTATGCACTTGGAGATGATGGCTTATTGTATCGTGGGACATCACTATGCATTCCGGAGGATGGTGATAGGTTGCAGTGGATTCGGGAAGCACATACCTCGCGTGTGCAAGGGCATTTTGGCATTCAGAAAACGCTTCTCAATCTACGGCGACATGTGTTTTGGCCACGGATGCTTGATGATGTGACCAAGTATGTTGGAGGGTGTAAGTTATGTTGTATTTCGAAGCCTTCTAACAGAAAGAGGGGATTGTACCTACCATTACCGGTTCCTTCTAGGCCGCGGGAGAGCATTTCTATGGATTTTCTAGGAGGGTTGCCGACTACGAAGCGCGGGCATGACTATTTGTACGTTGTGGTGGACCATTTCAGCAATATGGTGATATTGATTCCTTGTAAGAAGACCGTGACGGGAGCGGGTGCAGCACAATTATTCTTTGAGCATGTGTGGAAGCACTTTGGGTTGCCGAATTCGATTATTTCGGATCGGGATAGCCGTTTTCTCGGACATTTTTGGGATTCTTTATGGAGTTTGATGGACACCAAATTGAAGAAGAGCACGGCCTTTCATCCACAAACAGACGGACAAACGGAGGTAGTCAACCAGACTATGGTGCATATGTTGCGGGGGTATAATTCCAGGCATCCAAAGACTTGGGATGAGAGTTTACCATATTTGCAGTTTGCTTTCAATCGGGCGATTCATGGATCTTCAGGGAAGTCACCGTTTGAGACTTGTTATGGATTTTTACCGCCGAGCCCGTTCGATCTTGTGTTTTCAAGTGAAGCCACAGTGGACGGAAAGGAAGGGAGTGAAAGACTACATGCTCAGCGATTTCTCGAGAAGATTGCACATATTCATGCCACGGTTGAAGCTCAATTGAAGAAATCGCAAGCTAAGTACAAGGCGAAGCATGATCAACATCGGGTTCCTTGTAACTTTGGTAAAGGCGATATGGTATGGCTAAAATTAGGTAAGGAGAGGCTCAAAGGAGAAGGGAAGAAGTTGAAGCCTATTCGTTATGGTCCATTTCGGATTATCGATCAGATTGGCGACAACGCTTTTCGTTTAGATTTGCCACCTTACTTAGGCATGTATTCGGTGAGCAATGCCGAGTACTTGAAGTTGTTTGAGCCTCCGTTATTGGATGATGAAGGTGATGAAAAGTTGATCTTACCGCATGTTGAGGACTTGTGGTTTGATAGAGAGGAGCCACTGAAAGAAGATTGCATTTTGGAACGGAAGACGACCAAGACGAGGCGGGGGACGAAGGAGTCGTTTCTCATTGGACGTCAAGGTCAAGTTCCTAGCAAGGCTAAATGGTTCAACAAAGAAGGAGGGGCTCGCGAGTTTCCTCAGCTGAAGTTCTAACTTGAACGGGACTTCAAGTTCTTAAAGAGGGGACACATGATACGGGTGTATCTTCTCTTCGGAACTTAGCGATC